>NW_027476700.1:0-154860 GCF_051020955.1 Megalopta genalis | reverse complement strand
GTTCAGATACTTACGATACAATTGATATATCTTCAAATGCAGGCGAAACAAACGAGTTAGCTTCAAATCCATGCAAAACACATGATGAAGCTTCAAATCAATGCTATGTAGAAGGTTTAGCTTCAAATCCATGCGAAACAAATGATTTATCTTCAAACAATTGGGATTTAAGTGATATATCTTCAAATGCAGACGAAACAAACGAGTTAGCTTCCAATCCATGCGAATCACATGATTTAGCTTCAAATCAATGCGATGTAGAAAGTTTAGCTTCAAATCTATGCGAAAAAAATGATTTAGCTTCAGATACTAGCGATATAAGTGATATAGCTTTAAATGCAGACGAAACTAACGAGTTAGCTTCTAATCCATGCGAAACACATGATTTAGCTTTAAATCAATACGATGTAGAAGGATTAGCTTCAAATCCATGCGAAACAAATGATTTAGCTTCAAACACTTGGGATATAAGTGATACAGTTTCAAATGCAGACGGAAACAAACGAGTTAGCTTCATATCCAAGCGAAACACATGGTTTAGCTGCAAATCAATGCTATGTAGAAGGTTTAGCTTCAAATCCATGCGAAACAAATGATTTAGCTTCAGATACTTGCGATATAAGTGATACAGCTTCCAATGCAGATGAAATAAATGAGTTTGCTTCCAATCCAAGCGAAACACATGATTTGGCTTCAAATCAATGCGATGTAGAAGGTTTAGTTTCAAATACATGCGAAGCAAATGATTTAAGTTCAGATACTTACGATACAATTGATATATCTTCAAATGCAGGCGAAACAAACGAGTTAGCTTCAAATCCATGCAAAACACATGATGAAGCTTCAAATCAATGCTATGTAGAAGGTTTAGCTTCAAATCCATGCGAAACAAATGATTTAGCTTCAGATACTTGCGATATAAGTGATACAGCTTCAAATGCAGATGAAATAAATGAGTTTGCTTCCACTCCAAGCGCAACACATGATTTAGCATTAAATCAATGCCATGTAGAAGGTTTAGCTTGAAATCCATGCGGAACAAATGATTTATCTTCAAACAATTGGGATTTAAGTGATATATCTTCAAATGCAGACGAAACAAACGAGTTAGCTTCCAATCCATGCGAATCACATGATTTAGCTTCAAATCAATGCGATGTAGAAAGTTTAGCTTCAAATCTATGCGAAAAAAATGATTTAGCTTCAGATACTAGCGATATAAGTGATATAGCTTTAAATGCAGACGAAACTAACGAGTTAGCTTCTAATCCATGCGAAACAAATGATTTATCTTCAAACAGTTGGGATTTAAGTGATATATCTTCAAATGCAGACGAAATAAACAAGTTAGCTTCCAATCCAAGCGAATCACGTGATGTAGCTTCAAATCAATGCGATGTAGAAGGATTAGCTTCAAATCCAAGCGAAGCAAATGATTGAGCTTCAAACACGTGGGATATATGTGATATAACTTCAAATGCAGGCGAAACAAACGAGTTAGCTTCAAATCCTAGAGAATCACATGATTTAGCTTAAAATCAATGCGATGTAGAAGGATTAGCTTCAAATACATGCGAAGCAAATGATTTAGGTTCAGATACTTACGATACAATTGATATATCTTCAAATGCAGGCGAAACAAACGAGTTAGCTTCAAATCCATGCAAAGCACATGATGAAGCTTCAAATCAATGCTATGTAGAAGGTTTAGCTTCAAATCCATGCGAAACAAATGATTTAGCTTCAGATACTTGCGATATAAGTGATACAGCTTCAAATGCAGATGAAATAAATGAGTTTGCTTCCAATCCAAGCGCAACACATGATTTAGCATTAAATCAATGCCATGTAGAAGGTTTAGCTTGAAATCCATGCGGAACAAATGATTTATCTTCAAACAATTGGGATTTAAGTGATATATCTTCAAATA
Source organism: Megalopta genalis (assembly GCF_051020955.1). Taxonomy (NCBI): domain Eukaryota; kingdom Metazoa; phylum Arthropoda; class Insecta; order Hymenoptera; family Halictidae; genus Megalopta; species Megalopta genalis. The sequence continues at coordinate 152,930 of NW_027476700.1, read as the reverse complement.
CAGACGAAACAAACGAGTTAGCTTCCAATCCATGCGAATCACATGATTTAGCTTCAAATCAATGCGATGTAGAAAGTTTAGCTTCAAATCTATGCGAAAAAAATGATTTAGCTTCAGATACTAGCGATATAAGTGATATAGCTTTAAATGCAGACGAAACTAACGAGTTAGCTTCTAATCCATGCGAAACACATGATTTAGCTTTAAATCAATACGATGTAGAAGGATTAGCTTCAAATCCATGCGAAACAAATGATTTAGCTTCAAACACTTGGGATATAAGTGATACAGTTTCAAATGCAGGCGAAACAAACGAGTTAGCTTCAAATCCATGCGAATCACATGATTTAGCTTCAAATCAATGCGATGTAGAAAGTTTAGCTTCAAATCTATGCGAAAAAAATGATTTAGCTTCAGATACTAGCGATATAAGTGATATAGCTTTAAATGCAGACGAAACTAACGAGTTAGCTTCTAATCCATGCGAAACACATGATTTAGCTTTAAATCAATACGATGTAGAAGGATTAGCTTCAAATCCATGCGAAACAAATGATTTAGCTTCAAACACTTGGGATATAAGTGATACAGTTTCAAATGCAGACGGAAACAAACGAGTTAGCTTCATATCCAAGCGAAACACATGGTTTAGCTGCAAATCAATGCTATGTAGAAGGTTTAGCTTCAAATCCATGCGAAACAAATGATTTAGCTTCAGATACTTGCGATATAAGTGATACAGCTTCCAATGCAGATGAAATAAATGAGTTTGCTTCCAATCCAAGCGAAACACATGATTTGGCTTCAAATCAATGCGATGTAGAAGGTTTAGTTTCAAATACATGCGAAGCAAATGATTTAAGTTCAGATACTTACGATACAATTGATATATCTTCAAATGCAGGCGAAACAAACGAGTTAGCTTCAAATCCATGCAAAACACATGATGAAGCTTCAAATCAATGCTATGTAGAAGGTTTAGCTTCAAATCCATGCGAAACAAATGATTTAGCTTCAGATACTTGCGATATAAGTGATACAGCTTCAAATGCAGATGAAATAAATGAGTTTGCTTCCACTCCAAGCGCAACACATGATTTAGCATTAAATCAATGCCATGTAGAAGGTTTAGCTTGAAATCCATGCGGAACAAATGATTTATCTTCAAACAATTGGGATTTAAGTGATATATCTTCAAATGCAGACGAAACAAACGAGTTAGCTTCCAATCCATGCGAATCACATGATTTAGCTTCAAATCAATGCGATGTAGAAAGTTTAGCTTCAAATCTATGCGAAAAAAATGATTTAGCTTCAGATACTAGCGATATAAGTGATATAGCTTTAAATGCAGACGAAACTAACGAGTTAGCTTCTAATCCATGCGAAACAAATGATTTATCTTCAAACAGTTGGGATTTAAGTGATATATCTTCAAATGCAGACGAAATAAACAAGTTAGCTTCCAATCCAAGCGAATCACGTGATGTAGCGTCAAATCAATGCGATGTAGAAGGATTAGCTTCAAATCCAAGCGAAGCAAATGATTGAGCTTCAAACACGTGGGATATATGTGATATAACTTCAAATGCAGGCGAAACAAACGAGTTAGCTTCAAATCCTAGAGAATCACATGATTTAGCTTAAAATCAATGCGATGTAGAAGGATTAGCTTCAAATACATGCGAAGCAAATGATTTAGGTTCAGATACTTACGATACAATTGATATATCTTCAAATGCAGGCGAAACAAACGAGTTAGCTTCAAATCCATGCAAAGCACATGATGAAGCTTCAAATCAATGCTATGTAGAAGGTTTAGCTTCAAATCCATGCGAAACAAATGATTTAGCTTCAGATACTTGCGATATAAGTGATACAGCTTCAAATGCAGATGAAATAAATGAGTTTGCTTCCAATCCAAGCGCAACACATGATTTAGCATTAAATCAATGCCATGTAGAAGGTTTAGCTTGAAATCCATGCGGAACAAATGATTTATCTTCAAACAATTGGGATTTAAGTGATATATCTTCAAATACAGACGAAACAAACGAGTTAGCTTCCAATCCATGCGAATCACATGATTTAGCTTCAAATCAATGCGATGTAGAAAGTTTAGCTTCAAATCTATGCGAAAAAAATGATTTAGCTTCAGATACTAGCGATATAAGTGATATAGCTTTAAATGCAGACGAAACTAACGAGTTAGCTTCTAATCCATGCGAAACACATGATTTAGCTTTAAATCAATACGATGTAGAAGGATTAGCTTCAAATCCATGCGAAACAAATGATTTAGCTTCAAACACTTGGGATATAAGTGATACAGTTTCAAATGCAGGCGAAACAAACGAGTTAGCTTCAAATCCTAGAGAATCACATGATTTAGCTTAAAATCAATGCGATGTAGAAGGATTAGCTTCAAATACATGCGAAGCAAATGATTTAGGTTCAGATACTTACGATACAATTGATATATCTTCAAATGCAGGCGAAACAAACGAGTTAGCTTCAAATCCATGCAAAACACATGATGAAGCTTCAAATCAATGCTATGTAGAAGGTTTAGATTCAAATCCATGCGAAACAAATGATTTAGCTTCAGATACTTGCGATATAAGTGATACAGCTTCCAATGCAGATGAAATAAATGAGTTTGCTTCCAATCCAAGCGAAACACATGATTTGGCTTCAAATCAATGCGATATAGAAGGTTTAGTTTCAAATACATGCGAAGCAAATGATTTAGGTTCAGATACTTACGATACAATTGATATATCTTCAAATGCAGGCGAAACAAACGAGTTAGCTTCAAATCCATGCAAAACACATGATGAAGCTTCAAATCAATGCTATGTAGAAGGTTTAGCTTCAAATCCATGCGAAATAAATGATTTAGCTTCAGATACTTGCGATATAAGTGATACAGCTTCAAATGCAGATGAAATAAATGAGTTTGCTTCCAATCCAAGCGCAACACATGATTTAGCATTAAATCAATGCCATGTAGAAGGTTTAGCTTGAAATCCATGCGGAACAAATGATTTATCTTCAAACAATTGGGATTTAAGTGATATATCTTCAAATGCAGACGAAACAAACGAGTTAGCTTCCAATCCATGCGAATCACATGATTTAGCTTCAAATCAATGCGATGTAGAAAGTTTAGCTTCAAATCTATGCGAAAAATATGATTTAGCTTCAGATACTAGCGATATAAGTGATATAGCTTTAAATGCAGACGAAACTAACGAGTTAGCTTCTAATCCAGGCGAAACACATGATTTAGCTTTAAATCAATACGATGTAGAAGGATTAGCTTCAAATCCATGCGAAACAAATGATTTAGCTTCAAACACTTGGGATATAAGTGATACAGTTTCAAATGCAGACGGAAACAAACGAGTTAGCTTCATATCCAAGCGAAACACATGATTTAGCTGCAAATCAATGCTATGTAGAAGGTTTAGCTTCAAATCCATGAGACACAAATGATTTAGCTTCAGATACTTGCGATATAAGTGATACAGCTTCAAATGCAGGGGAAACAAACGAGTTAGCTTCAAATCCATGCAAGTCACATTATTAAGCTTCAAATCGATGATATGTGGAAGGTTTAGCTTCAAATCGATGCGACACAAATGATTTAGCATCAGATTGTTCCGATATAAGTGATATAGCTACAAATGTACGGGGAAACAAACGAGTTAGCTTCATATCCAAGCAAAACACATTGTTAAGCTTCAAACCAATGCTATGTAGAAGGTTTAGCTTCAAATCCATGCAAAACAAATGATTTAGCTTTAGACACTTGCGATATAAGTGATGTATGCTTCAAATGCAGGCGAAACTAACGAGATACCTTCAAATCCATGCGAAACACATAATTCATCTTCAAATCAATGCGATGTAGAAGGTTTAGCTTCAAATCCATGCGAAACAAATGATTTAGCTTCAAACACTTGTGATATAAGTGATATAGCTGCAAATGCAGACGAATCAAATGGGATAGCTTCAAAATCCATGCGATACATATCATTTAGCTTTAAATCGATATGATGTAGAAGGTTTAGCTTCAAATCCATGCGAAACAAATGATTTAGCTTCAAACGCTTGCGATATAAGTGATATAGCATCAAATGCAGGCGAAACGAACGAGTTAGATTCAAATCCATGCGAATCACATGATTTAGCTACAAATCAATGCCATGTAGAAGGTTTAGCTTCAAATCCATACGAAACAAATGATTTAGCTTCAGATACTTGCGATAGAATTGATATAGTACCAAATGCTGGCCGAACGAACGAGTTAGCTTCAAATCCAAGCGAATCACATGATTTAGCTGCAAATCAATGCGATGTAGAAGGTTTAGCTTCACATCCATGCGAAACAAATGATTTAGCTTCAGATACTTGCGATAGAATTGATATAGCATCAAATGCTGGCGGAACGAACGAGTTAGCTTCAAATCCAAGCGAATCACATGATTTAGCTACAAATCAATGCGATGTAGAAGGTTTAGCTTCAAATCCATACGAAACAAATGATTTAGCTTCAGATACTTGCGATAGAATTGATATAGTATCAAATGCTGGCCGAACGAACGAGTTAGCTTCAAATCCAAGCGAATCACATGATTTAGCTACGAATCAATGCCATGTAGCAGGTTTAGCTTCAAATTCATGCGATGCAAATGATTTAGCATCAGATACTTGCGATATAACTGATATAGCTTCAAATGCAGGGGAAACAAACGAGTTAGCATAAAATCCATGCAAAACACATGATTTAGCTTCAAACGCTAGGAATATATGTGATATAGCTTCAAATGTAGACGAAACAACCGAGTTAGCTTCAAATCCAAGCGAAACACATGATTTAGCATTAAAACAATGCGATGTAGAAGGTTTAGCTTGAAATCCATGCGAAACAAATGATTTATCTTCAAACACTTGGGATTTAAGTGATATATCTTCAAATGCAGACGAAACAAACGAGTTAGCTTCCAATCCAAGCGAATCACATGATTTAGCTTCAAATCGATGCGATGTAGATTTTTTAGCTTCAAATCCATGAGACACAAATGATTTAGCTCCAGATACTAGCGATATAAGTGGTATAGCTTCAAATGCAGACGAAAAAACCGGGTTAGCTACAAATTCAAGCGAATCACATGATTTAGCTTCAAAGCAATGCGATGTATGAAGGTTTAGCTTCAAATCCATGCGAAACAAATGATTTAACTTCAGATACTTGCGATATAAGTGATACAGCTTCAAATGCAGACGAAACAAACGAGTTAGCTTCCAATCCAAGCGCAACACATGATTTAGCATTAAATCAATGCGATGTAGAAGATTTAGCTTGAAATCCATGCGAAACAAATGATTTATATTCAAACAATTGGGATTTAAGTGATATATCTTCAAATGCAGACGAAACAAACGAGTTAGCTTTCAATCCAAGCGAATCACATGATTTAGCTGCAAATCAATGCGATGTAGAAGGTTTAGCTTGAAATCCATGCGAAACAAATGATTTATCTTCAGATTCTTGCGATAGAAGTGATATAGTTTCAAGTGCAAATTAAACAAAGGAGTTAGATTCATATCCAAGCGAAACTCATGATTTAGCTTCAAATCAATGCGATGTAGAAGGTTTAGCTTCAAATCCATGCGAAACAAATGGTTTAGCTTCAGATACATGTGATAAACATGATTTAGCTTAAACTGCATGCGAAACAAACGAGTTATCTTCATATCCAAGCGAAACACATGATTTAGCTTCAAATCAATCCGATGTTGAAGGTTTAGCTTCAAATCCATGCGAAACAAATGATTTAGCTTCAGATACTTGCTGTATAAGTGATTAGCTTCAAATGCAGACTAAACAAACGAGTTATCTTCATATCCAAGCGAAACACATGATTTAGATTCAAATCAATCCGATGTAGAAGCTTTAGCTTCAAATCCATGCGAAACAAATGATTTAGCTTCAAACACTTGGGATATAAGTGATATAGCTTCAAATGCAGTCGAAACAAACGTGTTAGCTTAAAATCCAAGCGGCACACATTATTTAGCTTCAAATCAATGCGATGTAGAAGGTTTAGCTTCAAATTCATGCAAAACAGATGATTTAGCATCAGATACTTGCGATATAAGTGATATAGCTTCAAATGCAGTCGAAACAAACGAGGTAACTTCAAATCCATGCAAAACACATGATTAAGCTTCAAATCAATGCTATGTTGGAGGTTTAGTTTCAAATCCATGCGACACAAATGATTTAGCTTCAGATACTTGCGATATGAGTGATATAGCTTCAAATGCAGATTAAACAAACGAGTTTGCTTCATATCCAAGCGAAACACATGATTTAGCTTCAAATCTATGCGATGTAGAAGGTTTAGCTTCAAATTCATGCGAAACAGATGATTTAGCATCAGATACTTGCGATATAAGTGATATAGATTCATTTGCAGGCGAAACAAACGAGCTAGCTTCAACTCCATGCGAAACACATGATTTAGCTTTAAATCAACGCGATGTAGAAGGTTTAGCTTCAAATCCATGCGAAACAAACGAGTTAGCTTGAAATCCATGCAAAACACATGATATAAATTCAAATCCATGCCACACACATGATTTGGCTTCAAATGAATTCGAAGTACACGGCTTAAATTCAAATCCATGCGAAACAAATGATTTAGCTTCAAACACTTGGGATATAAGTGATATAGCTTCAAGTGCAGACGAAACAAACGAGTCAGTTTAAAAATCCTTGCGATACACATGATTTAGCTTCAAATCAATGCGAGGTAGATGGCTGAGCTTCAAATGCATGCGAAACCAATGATTTAGCTTCAGATACTTGCGGTATATGTCATATAGCTTCAGATGCACAGGAAACAAACGAGTTAGATTCAAATCCAAGAGAATCACATGATTTGGTTTCAAATCAATGCGATGTAGAAGGTTCAGCTTCAAATTCATGCGAAACAAATGATTTAGCTTCAAATACTTGCGATATAAATGATATAGCTAAAAATGCAGGCGAAACGAACGGGTTAGCTTCAAATACAAGCGAAACACATGATTTAGCTTCAAATGCTTGCGATGTAAGTGATATAGCTTCAAATGCAGGCGAACAAAAGAGTTAGATTCAAATCCATGCGAAACACATGATTTAGCTTTAAATCCATGCGAAACCAATGGATTACATTCAGATACTTGCGATATAAATGATATAGCTTCAAATGCGGGCGAAACAAACGCGTTAGCTTCAAATCCATACGAAACAGATGATTTAGCTTCAAATCAATGCGAAGTAGAAGGAATATCTTCCAATACATGCTACACAAATGATTTAGCTTCAAATCAATGCGAAGTAGAAGGCTTAGCTTCAAATCAATGCGAAGTAGAAGGCTTAGCTTCAAATTAATGCGACACAATTAATTCAGGTTCAGATACTTGCGATATAAGTGATATAGTTTCAAATGCAGGTGAAACGAACGAGTTAGCTCCAAATTCATGGCAAACGAATGATCTAGCTCCAAATCAATGCGTAGTAGAAGGCGTAGCTTCAAATCCATGCGGAAAAAATGATTTAGCTTCAAATACTTGCGATATAAGTGATATAGATTCATCTCCAGGGGTAACAAACGAGATAGCTTCAAATCCATGCGAAACACATGATTTAGCTGCAAATTAATGTGATGTAGGAGGTTTAGGTTGAAATCTATGCGAAAGAAATGATTTAGCTTCATACACTTGAGATATAAGTGATATAGTATCAATTGCAGACGAATCAATCGAGTTAGCTTTAAATCCATGCAGAACACATGATTTTTCTTCAAATACTTGCGATATAAGTGATATAGCTTCAAATGCAGGCTAAACAAACGAGCTAGCTTCAACTCCAAGCGAAACATATGATGTAGCCTCAATTCAATGTGATGTAGAAGGTTTAGATTCAAATCAATGCTATGAAGAAGGTTTAGCATCAAATCCATGCGACACAAATGATTTAGCTTCAGATACTTGCGATATAATTGATGTGGCTTCAAATGCAGGGAAATCATACGAGTTTGCTTCAAATCCAAGCAAAACACATGATTAAGCTTCAAATCAATGCTATGTAGCAGGTTTAGCTTCAAATCCATGCGACTCACATGACTTAGCTTCAGATACTTGCGACATAAGTGATATAGCTTCAAGAGCTGACGAAACAAACGAGTTATCTTCAAATCCAAGCGCAACACATGACTTAGCTGCAAATCAATGCGATGTAGAAGGTTTAGCATCAACTACATGCGAAACAATTTATTTAGCATCAGATACTTGCGATATACGTGACATAGCTTCAAATCCATGCAAAACACATGATTTAGCTGCAAATCAATGCGATGTAGAAGTTTTGGCTTCAACTCCATGCGAAACAAATGATTTGGCTTCAAATACTTGCGATATAAATGATATAGCTTCAAATGCATGCGCAACAAACAAGTTAGCTTCAAATCCATGCGAAACACATGATTAAGCTTCAAATCAATGCTATGTAGAAGGTTTCGCTTCAAATCCATAAGACACTAATGATTTAGCTTCATATACTAGCGATATAAGTGATACAGCTTCAAATACAGACGAAACAAACGAGTTAGCTTCAAATCCAAGCGAATCACATGATTTAGCTTCAAAGCAGTGCGATTTAGAAGATTTAACTTCAAATCCAGGCGAAACAAATGATTTACCTTCATATACTAGTGATATGTGTGATATAGCTTCAAATGCAGACGAAACAAACGAGTTAGCTACAAGTCCATGCGAAACAAATGATTCAGCTTCAGATACTTGCGATATAAGTGATACAGCTTTAAATGCAGACGAATCAAACGAGTTAGCTTCCAATCCAAGCGAATCACATGATTTAGTTTCAAGTCAATGCGATGTAGAAAGTTTAACTTCAAATCCATTCGAAGCAAATGATTGAGCTTCAAACACTTGAGATATAAGTGACATAGCTTCAAATTCAGTCGAAACAAACGAGTTAACTTCAAATCCAAGCGGAACAAATTATTTAGCTTCAAATCAATGCGATGTAGAAGGATTAGCTTCAAATCCATGCGATGTAGAAGGATTAGCTTCAAATCCATGCGGAGCAAATGATTGAGCTTGAAACACTTGGGATATATGTGATATAGCTTCAAATGCAGACGAAACAAACGAGTTAGCTTCAAATCCATGCGAAACTCTTGATTTAGCAGCAAATCAATGCGATGTAGAAGGTATAGCTTCAAATCCAAGCGAAACACATGATTTAGCTTCAAATCTATGCGATGTAGAATGTTTAGGATCAAATGCATGCGAAACCAATGATTTAGCTTCAGATACTTGCGATATAAGTGGCACAACTCCAAATGCAGACGAAACAAACCAGTTAGTTTTAATTCCATGCGAAACACATGATTTAGTTAATATTAATGCGATGCAGAAGATTTAGCTTCAAATCCATGCGAAACCAATGATTTAGCTTCAGACACTTGCGATATAAGTGACATAGCGTCAAGTGCAGACGAAACAAACGAGTTAGCTTCAAATCCATGCGAAACACATGATTCAGCTTCAAATCAATGCGATGTAGAAGGATTAGCTTCAAATACATGCGAAGCAAAGGATTGAGCTTGAAACACTTGGGATATATGTGATATTGCTTCAAATGCAGACGAAACAAACGAGTTGGCTTCAAATCCATGCGAAACTCATGATTTAGCTGCAAAGCAATGCTATGTAGAAGGTTTAGCATCTAATCCATTAGACACAAATGATTTAGCTTTAGATACTTGCGATATAAGTGATACAGCTTCAAATGCAGACGAAATAAACGAGCTAGTTTCCAATCCAAGCGAATCACATGATTTAGCTTCAAATCAAAGCGATGTAGAAAGTCTAGCTTCAAATCCATGCGAAACAAATTATTTTGCTTCAAACACTTGGGATATAAGTGATATGGCTTCAAATGCAGACGAAACCAACGAGTTAGCTTCCTATCCAAGCGAATCATAAGATTTAGCTTCAAATAAATGCGATTTAGAAGGTTTAGCTTCAAATCCATGCGAAACAAATTATTTAGCTTCAGATACTAGCGATATAAGTGATATAGATTCAAATGCAGATGAAACTAACGAGTTAGCTTCAAATCCATGCGAAACACATGATTAAGCTTCAAATCAATGCAATGTAGAAGGTTTAGCTTCAAATGCTTGCGGCCCAAATGATTTAGCTTCAGATACTTGCTATATAAGTGATTAGCTCAAATGCAGACTAAACAAACGAGTTAGATTCATATCCAAGCGAAACGCATGATTTATCTTCAAATCAATCCGATGTAGAAGGTTTAGCTTCAAATCCATGCGAAACAAATGATTTAGCTTCAAACACTTGGGATATAAGTGATATAGCTTCAAATTCAGTCGAAACAAACGAGTTAACTTCAAATCCAAGCGGAACACATTATTTAGCTTCAAATCAATGCGATGTAGAAGGATTAGCTTCAAATCCATGCGAAGCAAATGATTGAGCTTGAAACACTTGGGATATATGTGATATAGCTTCAAATGCAGACGAAACAAACGAGTTAGCTTCAAATCCATGCGAAACTCTTGATTTAGCTGCAAATCAATGCGATGTAGAAGGTTTAGCTTCAAAACCATGCGAAACAAATAATTTAGCTTCAGATACATGCGATATAAGTGATATAGCTTCAAATGCAGACTAAACAAACGAGTTAGCTTCATATCCGAGCGAAACACATGATTTAGCTTCAAATCAATGCGATGTAGAAGGTTTAGCATCAAATCCAAGCGAAACATATGATTTAGCTTCAGATACTTGCGATATAAGTAATATAGCTTCAAATGCAGTCGAAACAAACGAGTTAGTTTCAATTCCATGCAAAACACAGGTTTTTTTTCAAATACTTGCGATATAAGTGATATTGCTTCAACTGCAGACGAAGCAAATGAGCTAGCTTCAAATCTATGCGATGTAGAAGGTTTAGCTTCAAATCCATGCGAAACCAATGATTTAGCTTCAGATACTTGCGATATAAGTGATATTGCTTCAAATGCAGACGAAACAAACCAGTTAGTTTCAATTCCATGGGAAACACACGATTTAGCTTTAAATCAATGCGATGTAGATGGATTAGCTTCAAATCCATGCGAAGCAAATGAATGAGCTTCAAACACTTGGGATATATGTGATATAGCTTCAAATGCAGACGAAACAAACGAGTTAGCTTCTAATCCAAGCGAATCACATGATTTAGCTTCAAATCAATGCGATGTAGAAGGTTTAGCTTGAAATCCATGCGAAACGTATGATGTAGCTTCAAACACTTAGGATATAAGTGATATAGCTCCAAATGCAGGCGAAACAAACGAGTTATCTTCAAATCCATGCGAAACACATGATTTAACTTCAGATCAATTAGATGTAGACGGTTTATCTTCAAATCAGAGCGATACAAATGATTTAGCTTCTAATACTTGCGATATAAGTAATACAGCTTCAAATGCAGGCGAAACAATTGAGGTAGATTCATATCCATGCGAATCACATGATATAGCTTCAAATCAGAGTGGAGTAGAAGATTTATCTTCAAATCTATGCGAAAAAATGAATTACTTTCAAATACTTGCGGTATAAATGAAATAGCTTCAGATGCAGTCGAAACAAACGAGTTAGCTTCAAATCCAAGCGTAATACATGATTTAGTTTCAAATCAATGCGATGTAGAAGGTTTAGCTTCAAATCCAAGCGAAACAAATGATTTAGCTTCAAATTAATGCGAAGTAGAAGGCTTAGCTTCAACTACATGCGAAACAATTTATTTAGCATCAGATACTTGCGATATAAGTGACATAGCTTCAAATCCATGCGAATCAAATGATTTAGCTTCAAACACTTGGGATATAAGAGATATAGCTTCAAATGCAGTCGAAACAAACGAGTTAGCTCCAAATCCTTGCGAAACACATGGTTTAGATGCAAATCAATGCGATGTAGAAGGTTTAGCTTCAAATTCATGCGAAACAAATGATTTAGATTCAGATACTTGCGATATAAGTGATATAGCTTCAAATGCAGACGAATCAAACGAGTTAGCTTCAAAATCCATGCGATAAACATGATTTATCATCAAATCAATACGATGTAGAAGGTTTAGCTTCAAATCCATGCGACACAAATGATTTGGCTTCAAATACTTGCGATATGAATGATATAGCTTCAAATGCATGCGCAACAAGCAAGATAGCTTCAAATCCATGCGAAACGAACGATGTAGCTTCAAACACTTAGGATATAAGTGATATAGCTCCAAATGCAGGCGAAACAAACGAGTTATCTTCAAATCCATGCGAATCACATGATTTAGCTGCAAATCAATGCGAAACACATGACTTAGCTTAATATTCATGCGAAAAAAATGGTTCAGCTCCAAATGCTGCGAAATAAATGAATTAGATTCAAATGCATGCGAAATAAAGGATTTAGCTTCAAGTCCAAGCGAAACACATGATTTAGCTACAAATCAGAGTGGAGTAGAAGATTTATCTTCAAATCTATGCGAAACAAATGAATTACTTTCAAATACTTGCGGTATAAATGAAATAGCTTCAGATGCAGTCGAAACAAACGAGTTAGCTTCAAATCCAAACGAAATACATGATTTAGCTTCAAATCAATGCGATGTAGAAGGTTTAGCTTCAAATCCATACGACACAAATGATTTGGCTTCAAATACTTGCGATATAAATGATATAGCTTCAAATGCATGCGCAACAAACAAGTTAGCTTCAAATCCATGCGAAACACATGATTAAGCTTCAAATCAATGCTATGTAGAAGGTTTCGCTTCAAATCCATAAGACACTAATGATTTAGCTTCATATACTAGCGATATAAGTGATACAGCTTCAAATACAGACGAAACAAACGAGTTAGCTTCAAATCCAAGCGAATCACATGATTTAGCTTCAAAGCAGTGCGATTTAGAAGATTTAACTTCAAATCCAGGCGAAACAAATGATTTACCTTCATATACTAGTGATATGTGTGATATAGCTTCAAATGCAGACGAAACAAACGAGTTAGCTACAAGTCCATGCGAAACAAATGATTCAGCTTCAGATACTTGCGATATAAGTGATACAGCTTTAAATGCAGACGAATCAAACGAGTTAGCTTCCAATCCAAGCGAATCACATGATTTAGTTTCAAGTCAATGCGATGTAGAAAGTTTAACTTCAAATCCATTCGAAGCAAATGATTGAGCTTCAAACACTTGAGATATAAGTGACATAGCTTCAAATTCAGTCGAAACAAACGAGTTAACTTCAAATCCAAGCGGAACAAATTATTTAGCTTCAAATCAATGCGATGTAGAAGGATTAGCTTCAAATCCATGCGATGTAGAAGGATTAGCTTCAAATCCATGCGGAGCAAATGATTGAGCTTGAAACACTTGGGATATATGTGATATAGCTTCAAATGCAGACGAAGCAAACGAGTTGGCTTCAAATCCATGCGAAACTCATGATTTAGCTGCAAAGCAATGCTATGTAGAAGGTTTAGCATCTAATCCATTAGACACAAATGATTTAGCTTTAGATACTTGCGATATAAGTGATACAGCTTCAAATGCAGACGAAATAAACGAGCTAGTTTCCAATCCAAGCGAATCACATGATTTAGCTTCAAATCAAAGCGATGTAGAAAGTCTAGCTTCAAATCCATGCGAAACAAATTATTTAGCTTCAAACACTTGGGATATAAGTGATATGGCTTCAAATGCAGACGAAACCAACGAGTTAGCTTCCTATCCAAGCGAATCATAAGATTTAGCTTCAAATAAATGCGATTTAGAAGGTTTAGCTTCAAATCCATGCGATACAAATTATTTAGCTTCAGATACTAGCGATATAAGTGATATAGCTTCAAATGCAGACTAAACAAACGAGTTAGCTTCAAATCCATGCGAAACTCTTGATTTAGCAGCAAATCAATGCGATGTAGAAGGTATAGCTTCAAATCCAAGCGAAACACATGATTTAGCTTCAAATCAATGCGATGTAGAAGGTTTAGCTTCAAATCCAAGCGAAACATTTGATTTAGCTTCAGATACTTGCGATATAAGTAATATAGCTTCAAATGCAGTCGAAACAAACGAGTTAGTTTCAATTCCATGCAAAACACATGATTTTTCTTCAAATACTTGCGATGTAAGTGATATTGCTTCAACTGCAGACGAAGCAAACGAGCTAGCTTCAAATCTATGCGATGTAGAATGTTTAGGTTCAAATGCATGCGAAACCAATGATTTAGCTTCAGATACTTGCGATATAAGTGGCACAACTCCAAATGCAGACGAAACAAACCAGTTAGTTTCAATTCCATGCGAAACACATGATTTAGTTAATATTAATGCGATGCAGAAGATTTAGCTTCAAATCCATGCGAAACCAATGATTTAGCTTCAGACACTTGCGATATAAGTGACATAGCGTCAAGTGCAGACGAAACAAACGAGTTAGCTTCAAATCCATGCGAAACACATGATTCAGCTTCAAATCAATGCGATGTAGAAGGATTAGCTTCAAATACATGCGAAGCAAAGGATTGAGCTTGAAACACTTGAGATATATGTGATATTGCTTCAAATGCAGACGAAACAAACGAGTTGGCTTCAAATCCATGCGAAACTCATGATTTAGCTGCAAAGCAATGCTATGTAGAAGGTTTAGCATCTAATCCATTAGACACAAATGATTTAGCTTTAGATACTTGCGATATAAGTGATACAGCTTCAAATGCAGACGAAATAAACGAGCTAGTTTCCAATCCAAGCGAATCACATGATTTAGCTTCAAATCAAAGCGATGTAGAAAGTCTAGCTTCAAATCCATGCGAAACAAATTATTTAGCTTCAAACACTTGGGATATAAGTGATATGGCTTCAAATGCAGACGAAACCAACGAGTTAGCTTCCTATCCAAGCGAATCATAAGATTTAGCTTCAAATAAATGCGATTTAGAAGGTTTAGCTTCAAATCCATGCGATACAAATTATTTAGCTTCAGATACTAGCGATATAAGTGATATAGATTCAAATGCAGATGAAACTAACGAGTTAGCTTCAAATCCATGCGAAACACATGATTAAGCTTCAAATCAATGCAATGTAGAAGGTTTAGCTTCAAATGCTTGCGGCCCAAATGATTTAGCTTCAGATACTTGCTATATAAGTGATTAGCTCAAATGCAGACTTAACAAACGAGTTAGATTCATATCCAAGCGAAACGCATGATTTATCTTCAAATCAATCCGATGTAGAAGGTTTAGCTTCAAATCCATGCGAAACAAATGATTTAGCTTCAAACACTTGGGATATAAGTGATATAGCTTCAAATTCAGTCGAAACAAACGAGTTAACTTCAAATCCAAGCGGAACACATTATTTAGCTTCAAATCAATGCGATGTAGAAGGATTAGCTTCAAATCCATGCGAAGCAAATGATTGAGCTTGAAACACTTGGGATATATGTGATATAGCTTCAAATGCAGACGAAACAAATGAGTTAGCTTCAAATCCATGCGAAACTCTTGATTTAGCAGCAAATCAATGCGATGTAGAAGGTTTAGCTTCAAAACCATGCGAAACAAATAATTTAGCTTCAGATACATGCGATATAAGTGATATAGCTTCAAATGCAGACTAAACAAACGAGTTAGCTTCATATCCGAGCGAAACACATGATTTAGCTTCAAATCAATGCGATGTAGAAGGTTTAGCATCAAATCCAAGCGAAACATATGATTTAGCTTCAGATACTTGCGATATAAGTAATATAGCTTCAAATGCAGTCGAAACAAACGAGTTAGTTTCAATTCCATGCAAAACACAGGTTTTTTTTCAAATACTTGCGATATAAGTGATATTGCTTCAACTGCAGACGAAGCAAATGAGCTAGCTTCAAATCTATGCGATGTAGAAGGTTTAGCTTCAAATCCATGCGAAACCAATGATTTAGCTTCAGATACTTGCGATATAAGTGATATTGCTTCAAATGCAGACGAAACAAACCAGTTAGTTTCAATTCCATGGGAAACACACGATTTAGCTTTAAATCAATGCGATGTAGATGGATTAGCTTCAAATCCATGCGAAGCAAATGATTGAGCTTCAAACACTTGGGATATATGTGATATAGCTTCAAATGCAGACGAAACAAACGAGTTAGCTTCAAAGTCATGCAAAACACACGATTTATCTGAAAATCAATGCGATGTAGAAGGTTTAGCTTCAAATCCATGCGAAACCAATGATTTAGCTTCAGATACTTGCGATATAAGTGATATTGCTTCAAATGCAGACGAAACAAACGAGTTAGTTTCAAATCCATGCAAAACACACGATTTATCTGCAAATCAATGCGATGTAGAAGGTTTAGCTTCAAATCCATGCGAAACCAATGATTTAGCTTCAGATACTTGCGATATAAGTGATATTGCTTCAAATGCAGACGAAATAAACGAGCTAGTTTCCAATCCAAGCGAAACACACGATTTAGCTTTAAATCAATGCGATGTAGATGGATTAGCTTCAAATCCATGCGAAGCAAATGATTGAGCTTCAAACACTTGGGATATATGTGATATAGCTTCAAATGCAGACGAAACAAACGAGTTAGTTTCAAATCCATGCAAAACACACGATTTATCTGCAAATCAATGCGATGTAGAAGGTTTAGCTTCAAATCCATGCGAAACCAATGATTTAGCTTCAGATACTTGCGATATAAGTGATATTGCTTCAAATGCAGACGAAATAAACGAGCTAGTTTCTAATCCAAGCGAAACACACGATTTAATTTTAAATCAATGCGATGTAGATGGATTAGCTTCAAATCCATGCGAAGCAAATGATTTGGCTTCAAATACTTGCGATATGAATGATATAGCTTCAAATGCATGCGCAACAAGCAAGATAGCTTCAAATCCATGCGAAACGAACGATGTAGCTTCAAACACTTAGGATATAAGTGATATAGCTCCAAATGCAGGCGAAACAAACGAGTTATCTTCAAATCCATGCGAATCACATGATTTAGCTGCAAATCAATGCGAAACACATGACTTAGCTTAATATTCATGCGAAAAAAATGGTTCAGCTCCAAATGCTGCGAAATAAATGAATTAGATTCAAATGCATGCGAAATAAAGGATTTAGCTTCAAGTCCAAGCGAAACACATGATTTAGCTACAAATCAGAGTGGAGTAGAAGATTTATCTTCAAATCTATGCGAAACAAATGAATTACTTTCAAATACTTGCGGTATAAATGAAATAGCTTCAGATGCAGTCGAAACAAACGAGTTAGCTTCAAATCCAAACGAAATACATGATTTAGCTTCAAATCAATGCGATGTAGAAGGTTTAGCTTCAAATCCATACGACACAAATGATTTGGCTTCAAATACTTGCGATATAAATGATATAGCTTCAAATGCATGCGCAACAAACAAGTTAGCTTCAAATCCATGCGAAACACATGATTAAGCTTCAAATCAATGCTATGTAGAAGGTTTCGCTTCAAATCCATAAGACACTAATGATTTAGCTTCATATACTAGCGATATAAGTGATACAGCTTCAAATACAGACGAAACAAACGAGTTAGCTTCAAATCCAAGCGAATCACATGATTTAGCTTCAAAGCAGTGCGATTTAGAAGATTTAACTTCAAATCCAGGCGAAACAAATGATTTACCTTCATATACTAGTGATATGTGTGATATAGCTTCAAATGCAGACGAAACAAACGAGTTAGCTACAAGTCCATGCGAAACAAATGATTCAGCTTCAGATACTTGCGATATAAGTGATACAGCTTTAAATGCAGACGAATCAAACGAGTTAGCTTCCAATCCAAGCGAAATCACATGATTTAGTTTCAAGTCAATGCGATGTAGAAAGTTTAACTTCAAATCCATTCGAAGCAAATGATTGAGCTTCAAACACTTGAGATATAAGTGACATAGCTTCAAATTCAGTCGAAACAAACGAGTTAACTTCAAATCCAAGCGGAACAAATTATTTAGCTTCAAATCAATGCGATGTAGAAGGATTAGCTTCAAATCCATGCGATGTAGAAGGATTAGCTTCAAATCCATGCGGAGCAAATGATTGAGCTTGAAACACTTGGGATATATGTGATATAGCTTCAAATGCAGACGAAACAAACGAGTTGGCTTCAAATCCATGCGAAACTCATGATTTAGCTGCAAAGCAATGCTATGTAGAAGGTTTAGCATCTAATCCATTAGACACAAATGATTTAGCTTTAGATACTTGCGATATAAGTGATACAGCTTCAAATGCAGACGAAATAAACGAGCTAGTTTCCAATCCAAGCGAATCACATGATTTAGCTTCAAATCAAAGCGATGTAGAAAGTCTAGCTTCAAATCCATGCGAAACAAATTATTTAGCTTCAAACACTTGGGATATAAGTGATATGGCTTCAAATGCAGACGAAACCAACGAGTTAGCTTCCTATCCAAGCGAATCATAAGATTTAGCTTCAAATAAATGCGATTTAGAAGGTTTAGCTTCAAATCCATGCGATACAAATTATTTAGCTTCAGATACTAGCGATATAAGTGATATAGCTTCAAATGCAGACTAAACAAACGAGTTAGCTTCAAATCCATGCGAAACTCTTGATTTAGCAGCAAATCAATGCGATGTAGAAGGTATAGCTTCAAATCCAAGCGAAACACATGATTTAGCTTCAAATCAATGCGATGTAGAAGGTTTAGCTTCAAATCCAAGCGAAACATTTGATTTAGCTTCAGATACTTGCGATATAAGTAATATAGCTTCAAATGCAGTCGAAACAAACGAGTTAGTTTCAATTCCATGCAAAACACATGATTTTTCTTCAAATACTTGCGATGTAAGTGATATTGCTTCAACTGCAGACGAAGCAAACGAGCTAGCTTCAAATCTATGCGATGTAGAATGTTTAGGTTCAAATGCATGCGAAACCAATGATTTAGCTTCAGATACTTGCGATATAAGTGGCACAACTCCAAATGCAGACGAAACAAACCAGTTAGTTTCAATTCCATGCGAAACACATGATTTAGTTAATATTAATGCGATGCAGAAGATTTAGCTTCAAATCCATGCGAAACCAATGATTTAGCTTCAGACACTTGCGATATAAGTGACATAGCGTCAAGTGCAGACGAAACAAACGAGTTAGCTTCAAATCCATGCGAAACACATGATTCAGCTTCAAATCAATGCGATGTAGAAGGATTAGCTTCAAATACATGCGAAGCAAAGGATTGAGCTTGAAACACTTGAGATATATGTGATATTGCTTCAAATGCAGACGAAACAAACGAGTTGGCTTCAAATCCATGCGAAACTCATGATTTAGCTGCAAAGCAATGCTATGTAGAAGGTTTAGCATCTAATCCATTAGACACAAATGATTTAGCTTTAGATACTTGCGATATAAGTGATACAGCTTCAAATGCAGACGAAATAAACGAGCTAGTTTCCAATCCAAGCGAATCACATGATTTAGCTTCAAATCAAAGCGATGTAGAAAGTCTAGCTTCAAATCCATGCGAAACAAATTATTTAGCTTCAAACACTTGGGATATAAGTGATATGGCTTCAAATGCAGACGAAACCAACGAGTTAGCTTCCTATCCAAGCGAATCATAAGATTTAGCTTCAAATAAATGCGATTTAGAAGGTTTAGCTTCAAATCCATGCGATACAAATTATTTAGCTTCAGATACTAGCGATATAAGTGATATAGATTCAAATGCAGATGAAACTAACGAGTTAGCTTCAAATCCATGCGAAACACATGATTAAGCTTCAAATCAATGCAATGTAGAAGGTTTAGCTTCAAATGCTTGCGGCCCAAATGATTTAGCTTCAGATACTTGCTATATAAGTGATTAGCTCAAATGCAGACTAAACAAACGAGTTAGATTCATATCCAAGCGAAACGCATGATTTATCTTCAAATCAATCCGATGTAGAAGGTTTAGCTTCAAATCCATGCGAAACAAATGATTTAGCTTCAAACACTTGGGATATAAGTGATATAGCTTCAAATTCAGTCGAAACAAACGAGTTAACTTCAAATCCAAGCGGAACACATTATTTAGCTTCAAATCAATGCGATGTAGAAGGATTAGCTTCAAATCCATGCGAAGCAAATGATTGAGCTTGAAACACTTGGGATATATGTGATATAGCTTCAAATGCAGACGAAACAAATGAGTTAGCTTCAAATCCATGCGAAACTCTTGATTTAGCAGCAAATCAATGCGATGTAGAAGGTTTAGCTTCAAAACCATGCGAAACAAATAATTTAGCTTCAGATACATGCGATATAAGTGATATAGCTTCAAATGCAGACTAAACAAACGAGTTAGCTTCATATCCGAGCGAAACACATGATTTAGCTTCAAATCAATGCGATGTAGAAGGTTTAGCATCAAATCCAAGCGAAACATATGATTTAGCTTCAGATACTTGCGATATAAGTAATATAGCTTCAAATGCAGTCGAAACAAACGAGTTAGTTTCAATTCCATGCAAAACACAGGTTTTTTTTCAAATACTTGCGATATAAGTGATATTGCTTCAACTGCAGACGAAGCAAATGAGCTAGCTTCAAATCTATGCGATGTAGAAGGTTTAGCTTCAAATCCATGCGAAACCAATGATTTAGCTTCAGATACTTGCGATATAAGTGATATTGCTTCAAATGCAGACGAAACAAACCAGTTAGTTTCAATTCCATGGGAAACACACGATTTAGCTTTAAATCAATGCGATGTAGATGGATTAGCTTCAAATCCATGCGAAGCAAATGATTGAGCTTCAAACACTTGGGATATATGTGATATAGCTTCAAATGCAGACGAAACAAACGAGTTAGCTTCAAAGTCATGCAAAACACACGATTTATCTGAAAATCAATGCGATGTAGAAGGTTTAGCTTCAAATCCATGCGAAACCAATGATTTAGCTTCAGATACTTGCGATATAAGTGATATTGCTTCAAATGCAGACGAAACAAACGAGTTAGTTTCAAATCCATGCAAAACACACGATTTATCTGCAAATCAATGCGATGTAGAAGGTTTAGCTTCAAATCCATGCGAAACCAATGATTTAGCTTCAGATACTTGCGATATAAGTGATATTGCTTCAAATGCAGACGAAATAAACGAGCTAGTTTCCAATCCAAGCGAAACACACGATTTAGCTTTAAATCAATGCGATGTAGATGGATTAGCTTCAAATCCATGCGAAGCAAATGATTGAGCTTCAAACACTTGGGATATATGTGATATAGCTTCAAATGCAGACGAAACAAACGAGTTAGTTTCAAATCCATGCAAAACACACGATTTATCTGCAAATCAATGCGATGTAGAAGGTTTAGCTTCAAATCCATGCGAAACCAATGATTTAGCTTCAGATACTTGCGATATAAGTGATATTGCTTCAAATGCAGACGAAATAAACGAGCTAGTTTCTAATCCAAGCGAAACACACGATTTAATTTTAAATCAATGCGATGTAGATGGATTAGCTTCAAATCCATGCGAAGCAAATGATTGAGCTTCAAACACTTGGGATATATGTGATATAGCTTCAAATGCAGACGAAACTAACGAGTTAGCTTCAAAGCCATGCAAAACACACGATTTATCTGATAATCAATGCGATGTAGAAGGTTTAGCTTCAAATCCATGCGAAACCAATGATTTAGCTTCAGATACTTGCGATATAAGTGATATTGCTTCAAATGCAGACGAATCAAACCAGTTAGCTTCAATTCCATGCGAAACACATGATTTAGCTGCAAATCAATGCGATGTAGAACGTTTGGCTTCAAATCCATGAGACACAAATGATTTAGATTCAGATACTTGCGATATAAGTGATACAGCTACAAATACAGACGAAATAAACGAGTTAGCTCCAAATCCATGCGAAACACATGATTTGGCTTCAAATCATTGCGATGTAGAAGAATTAGCTTCAAATCCATGCGAAGCAAGTGATTGAGCTTGGAACATTTGGGATATATGTGATATTGCTTCAAATGCAGACGAAACAAACGAGTTAGCTTCAAATCCATGCGAAACTCATGATTTAGCTGCAAAGCAATGCTATGTAGAAGGTTTAGCATCTAATCCATTAGACACAAATGATTTAGCTTTAGATACTTGCGATATAAGTGATACAGCTTCAAATGCAGACGAAATAAACGAGCTAGTTTCCAATCCAAGCGAATCACATGATTTAGCTTCAAATCAAAGCGATGTAGAAAGTCTAGCTTCAAATCCATGCGAAACAAATTATTTAGCTTCAGATACTAGCGATATAAGTGATATAGCTTCAAATGCAGATGAAACTAACGAGTTAGCTTCAAATCCATGCGAAACACATGATTAAGCTTCAAATCAATGCAATGTAGAAGGTTTAGCTTCAAATCCTTGCGACACAAATGATTTAGCTTCAGATACTTGCTATACAAGTGATTAGCTCAAATGCAGGCTAAACAAACGAGTTAGATTCATATCCAAGCGAAACGCATGATTTATCTTCAAATCAATCCGATGTAGAAGGTTTAGCTTCAAATCCATGCGAAACAAATGATTTAGCTTCAGATACTTGCGATATAAGTAATATAGCTTCAAATGCAGTCGAAACAAACGAGTTAGTTTCAATTCCATGCAAAACACATGATTTTTCTTCAAATACTTGCGATATAAGTGATATTGCTTCAACTGCAGACGAAGCAAATGAGCTAGCTTCAAATCTATGCGATGTAGAAGGTTTAGCTTCAAATCCATGCGAAACCAATGATTTAGCTTCAGATACTTGCGATATAAGTGATATTGCTTCAAATGCAGACGAAACAAACCAGTTAGTTTCAATTCCATGCGAAACACACGATTTAGCTTTAAATCAAGGCGATGTAGATGGATTAGCTTCAAATCCATGCGAAGCAAATGATTGAGCTTCAAACACTTGGGATATATCTGATATAGCTTCAAATGCAGACGAAACAAACGAGTTAGCTTCAAAGTCATGCAAAACACACGATTTATCTTAAAATCAATGCGATGTAGAAGGTTTAGCTTCAAATCCATGCGAAACCAATGATTTAGCTTCAGATACTTGCGATATAAGTGATATTGCTTCAAATGCAGACGAAATAAACGAGCTAGTTTCTAATCCAAGCGAAACACACGATTTAATTTTAAATCAATGCGATGTAGATGGATTAGCTTCAAATCCATGCGAAGCAAATGATTGAGCTTCAAACACTTGCGATATAAGTGATATTGCTTCAAATGCAGACGAATCAAACCAGTTAGCTTCAAAGCCATGGAAAACACACGATTTATCTGAAAATCAATGCGATATAGAAGGTTTAGCTTCAAATCCATGAGACACAAATGATTTAGATTCAGATTCTTGCGATATAAGTGATATAGCTTCAAATGCAGGCGGAAACAAACGAGTTAGCTTCATATCCAAGCGAAACACATGATTTAACTGCAAATCAATAGTATGTTGAAGGTTTAGCTTCAAATCCATGCGAAGCGAGTGATTGAGCTTGGAACATTTGGGATATATGTGATATTGCTTCAAATGCAGACGAAACAAACGAGTTAGCTTCAAATCCATGCGAAACTCATGATTTAGCTGCAAAGCAATGCTATGTAGAAGGTTTAGCATCTAATCCATTAGACACAAATGATTTAGCTTTAGATACTTGCGATATAAGTGATACAGCTTCAAATGCAGACGAAATAAACGAGCTAGTTTCCAATCCAAGCGAATCACATGATTTAGCTTCAAATCAAAGCGATGTAGAAAGTCTAGCTTCAAATCCATGCGAAACAAATTATTTAGCTTCAAACACTTGGGATATAAGTGATATGGCTTCAAATGCAGACGAAACCAACGAGTTATCTTCCTATCCAAGCGAATCATAAGATTTAGCTTAAAATCAATGCGATTTAGAAGGTTTAGCTTCAAATCCATGCGAAACAAATTATTTAGCTTCAGATACTAGCGATATAAGTGATATAGCTTCAAATGCAGATGAAACTAACGAGTTAGCTTCAAATCCATGCGAAACACATGATTAAGCTTCAAATCAATGCAATGTAGAAGGTTTAGCTTCAAATCCTTCCGACACAAATGATTTAGCTTCAGATACTTGCTATATAAGTGATTAGCTCAAATGCAGACGAATCAAACCAGTTAGCTTCAATTCGATGCGAAACACATGATTTAGCTGTAAATCAATGCGATGTAGATGGTTTTGCTTCAAATCCATGAGACACAAATGATTTAGATTCAGATACTTGCGATATAAGTGATATAGCTTCAAATGCAGACGGAAACAAACGAGTTAGCTTCATATCCAAACGAAACACATGATTTAACTGCAAATCAATAGTATGTTGAAGGTTTAGCTTCAAATCCATGAGACATAAATGATTTAGCTTCAGATACTTGCGATATAAGTGATACAGCTACAAATGCAGACGAAACTAACGAGTTAGCTTCAAATCCATGCGAAACACATGATTAAGCTTCAAATCAATGCTATGTAGAAGGTTTAGCTTCAAATCCTTGCGACACATATGATTTAGCTTCAGATACTTACGATATAAGTGATATAGCTACAAATGCAGACGAAACTAACGAGTTAGCTTCAAATCCATGCGAAACACATGATTAAGCTTCAAATCAATGCTATGTAGAAGGTTTAGCTTCAAATCCTTGCGACACATATGATTTAGCTTCAGATACTTACGATATAAGTGATACAGCTACAAATGCAGACGAAATAAACGAGTTAGCTTCAAATCCATGCGAAACTCTTGATTTAGCAGCAAATCAATGCGATGTAGAAGGTTTAGCTTCAAAACCATGCGAAACAAATAATTTAGCTTCAGATACTTGCGATATATGTGATATAGCTTCAAATGCAGACTAAACAAACGAGTTAGCTTCATATCCGAGCGAAACACATGATTTAGCTTCAAATCAATGCTATGTAGAAGGTTTTGCTTCAAATCCGAGCGAAACATATGATTTAGCTTCAGATACTTGCGATATAAGTAATATAGCTTCAAATGCAGTCGAAACAAACGAGTTAGTTTCAATTCCATGCAAAACACATGATTTTTTTTCAAATACTTGCGATATAAGTGATATTGCTCCAACTGCAGACGAAGCAAACGAGCTAGCTTCAAATCTATGCGATGTAGAATGTTTAGGTTCAAATGCATGCGAAACCAATGATTTAGCTACAGATACTTACGATATAAGTGGCACAAATCCAAATGCAGACGAAACATCCAGTTAGTTTCAATTCCATGCGAAACACATGATTTAGTTAATATTAATGCGATGCAGAAGATTTAGCTTCAAATCCATGCGAAACAAATGATTTAGCTTCAGATACTAGCGATATAAGTGATATAGCTTCAAATGCAGACGAAGCTAACGAGTTAGCTTCAAATCCATGCGAAACACATGATTTAGCTTCAAATGAATGCGATATAGAAGGTTTAGCTCCAAATCCATGCGAAACAAATTATTTAGCTTCAGATACTAGCGATATAAGTGATTAGCTCAAATGCAGACGAATCAAACCAGTTAGCTTCAATTCCATGCGAAACACATGATTTAGCTGTAAATCAATGCGATGTAGATGGTTTTGCTTCAAATCCATGAGACACAAATGATTTAGATTCAGATACTTGCGATATAAGTGATATAGCTTCAAATGCAGACGGAAACAAACGAGTTAGCTTCATATCCAAGCGAAACACATGATTTAACTGCAAATCAATAGTATGTTGAAGCTTCAAATCCATGAGACATAAATGATTTAGCTTCAGATACTTGCGATATAAGTGATACAGCTACAAATGCAGACGAAACTAACGAGTTAGCTTCAAATCCATGCGAAACACATGATTAAGCTTCAAATCAATGCTATGTAGAAGGTTTAGCTTCAAATCCTTGCGACACATATGATTTAGCTTCAGATACTTACGATATAAGTGATACAGCTACAAATGCAGACGAAATAAACGAGTTAGCTTCAAATCCATGCGAAACTCTTGATTTAGCAGCAAATCAATGCGATGTAGAAGGTTTAGTTTCAAAACCATGCGAAACAAATAATTTAGCTTCAGATACTTGCGATATATGTGATATAGCTTCAAATGCAGTCGAAACAAACGAGTTAGTTTCAATTCCATGCAAAACACATGATTTTTCTTCAAATACTTGCGATATAAGTGATATTGCTCCAACTGCAGACGAAGCAAACGAGCTAGCTTCAAATACTTGCGATATGAATGATATAGCTTCAAATGCATGCGCAACAAGCAAGATAGCTTCAAATCCATGCGAAACGAACGATGTAGCTTCAAACACTTAGGATATAAGTGATATAGCTCCAAATGCAGGCGAAATAAACGAGTTATCTTCAAATCCATGCGAATCACATGATTTAGCTGCAAATCAATGCGAAACACATGACTTAGCTTAATATTCATGCGAAAAAAATGGTTCAGCTCCAAATGCTGCGAAATAAATGAATTAGATTCAAATGCATGCGAAATAAAGGATTTAGCTTCAGATACTAGCGATATAAGTGATATAGCTTCAAATGCAGATGAAACTAACGAGTTAGCTTCAAATCCATGCGAAACACATGATTAAGCTTCAAATCAATGCAATGTAGAAGGTTTAGCTTCAAATCCTTGCGACACAAATGATTTAGCTTCAGATACTTGCTATACAAGTGATTAGCTCAAATGCAGGCTAAACAAACGAGTTAGATTCATATCCAAGCGAAACGCATGATTTATCTTCAAATCAATCCGATGTAGAAGGTTCAGCTTCAAATCCATGCGAAACAAATTATTTAGCTTCAGATACTTGCGATATAAGTAATATAGCTTCAAATGCAGTCGAAACAAACGAGTTAGTTTCAATTCCATGCAAAACACATGATTTTTTTTCAAATACTTGCGATATAAGTGATATTGCTTCAACTGCAGACGAAGCAAATGAGCTAGCTTCAAATCTATGCGATGTAGAAGGTTTAGCTTCAAATCCATGCGAAACCAATGATTTAGCTTCAGATACTTGCGATATAAGTGATATTGCTTCAAATGCAGACGAAACAAACCAGTTAGTTGCAATTCCATGCGAAACACACGATTTAGCTTTAAATCAAGGCGATGTAGATGGATTAGCTTCAAATCCATGCGAAGCAAATGATTGAGCTTCAAACACTTGGGATATATCTGATATAGCTTCAAATGCAGACGAAACAAACGAGTTAGCTTCAAAGTCATGCAAAACACACGATTTATCTTAAAATCAATGCGATGTAGAAGGTTTAGCTTCAAATCCATGCGAAACCAATGATTTAGCTTCAGATACTTGCGATATAAGTGATATTGCTTCAAATGCAGACGAAATAAACGAGCTAGTTTCTAATCCAAGCGAAACACACGATTTAATTTTAAATCAATGCGATGTAGATGGATTAGCTTCAAATCCATGCGAAGCAAATGATTGAGCTTCAAACACTTGCGATATAAGTGATATTGCTTCAAATGCAGACGAATCAAACCAGTTAGCTTCAAAGCCATGGAAAACACACGATTTATCTGAAAATCAATGCGATGTAGAAGGTTTAGCTTCAAATCCATGAGACACAAATGATTTAGATTCAGATTCTTGCGATATAAGTGATATAGCTTCAAATGCAGGCGGAAACAACGAGTTAGCTTCATATCCAAGCGAAACACATGATTTAACTGCAAATCAATAGTATGTTGAAGGTTTAGCTTCAAATCCATGCGAAGCGAGTGATTGAGCTTGGAACATTTGGGATATATGTGATATTGCTTCAAATGCAGACGAAACAAACGAGTTAGCTTCAAATCCATGCCAAACTCATGATTTAGCTGCAAAGCAATGCTATGTAGAAGGTTTAGCATCTAATCCATTAGACACAAATGATTTAGCTTTAGATACTTGCGATATAAGTGATACAGCTTCAAATGCAGACGAAATAAACGAGCTAGTTTCCAATCCAAGCGAATCACATGATTTAGCTTCAAATCAAAGCGATGTAGAAAGTCTAGCTTCAAATCCATGCGAAACAAATTATTTAGCTTCAAACACTTGGGATATAAGTGATATGGCTTCAAATGCAGACGAAACCAACGAGTTATCTTCCTATCCAAGCGAATCATAAGATTTAGCTTCAAATCAATGCGATTTAGAAGGTTTAGCTTCAAATCCATGCGAAACAAATTATTTAGCTTCAGATACTAGCGATATAAGTGATATAGCTTCAAATGCAGATGAAACTAACGAGTTAGCTTCAAATCCATGCGAAACACATGATTAAGCTTCAAATCAATGCAATGTAGAAGGTTTAGCTTCAAATCCTTCCGACACAAATGATTTAGCTTCAGATACTTGCTATATAAGTGATTAGCTCAAATGCAGACGAATCAAACCAGTTAGCTTCAATTCCATGCGAAACACATGATTTAGCTGTAAATCAATGCGATGTAGATGGTTTTGCTTCAAATCCATGAGACACAAATGATTTAGATTCAGATACTTGCGATATAAGTGATATAGCTTCAAATGCAGACGGAAACAAACGAGTTAGCTTCATATCCAAACGAAACACATGATTTAACTGCAAATCAATAGTATGTTGAAGGTTTAGCTTCAAATCCATGAGACATAAATGATTTAGCTTCAGATACTTGCGATATAAGTGATACAGCTACAAATGCAGACGAAACTAACGAGTTAGCTTCAAATCCATGCGAAACACATGATTAAGCTTCAAATCAATGCTATGTAGAAGGTTTAGCTTCAAATCCTTGCGACACATATGATTTAGCTTCAGATACTTACGATATAAGTGATACAGCTACAAATGCAGACGAAATAAACGAGTTAGCTTCAAATCCATGCGAAACTCTTGATTTAGCAGCAAATCAATGCGATGTAGAAGGTTTAGCTTCAAAACCATGCGAAACAAATAATTTAGCTTCAGATACTTGCGATATATGTGATATAGCTTCAAATGCAGACTAAACAAACGAGTTAGCTTCATATCCGAGCGAAACACATGATTTAGCTTCAAATCAATGCGATGTAGAAGGTTTAGCTTCAAATCCGAGCGAAACATATGATTTAGCTTCAGATACTTGCGATATAAGTAATATAGCTTCAAATGCAGTCGAAACAAACGAGTTAGTTTCAATTCCATGCAAAACACATGATTTTTTTTCAAATACTTGCGATATAAGTGATATTGCTCCAACTGCAGACGAAGCAAACGAGCTAGCTTCAAATCTATGCGATGTAGAATGTTTAGGTTCAAATGCATGCGAAACCAATGATTTAGCTACAGATACTTACGATATAAGTGCACAAATCCAAATGCAGACGAAACATCCAGTTAGTTTCAATTCCATGCGAAACACATGATTTAGTTAATATTAATGCGATGCAGAAGATTTAGCTTCAAATCCATGCGAAACAAATGATTTAGCTTCAGATACTAGCGATATAAGTGATATAGCTTCAAATGCAGACGAAGCTAACGAGTTAGCTTCAAATCCATGCGAAACACATGATTTAGCTTCAAATGAATGCGATATAGAAGGTTTAGCTCCAAATCCATGCGAAACAAATTATTTAGCTTCAGATACTAGCGATATAAGTGATTAGCTCAAATGCAGACGAATCAAACCAGTTAGCTTCAATTCCATGCGAAACACATGATTTAGCTGTAAATCAATGCGATGTAGATGGTTTTGCATCAAATCCATGAGACACAAATGATTTAGATTCAGATACTTGCGATATAAGTGATATAGCTTCAAATGCAGACGGAAACAAACGAGTTAGCTTCATATCCAAGCGAAACACATGATTTAACTGCAAATCAATAGTATGTTGAAGCTTCAAATCCATGAGACATAAATGATTTAGCTTCAGATACTTGCGATATAAGTGATACAGCTACAAATGCAGACGAAACTAACGAGTTAGCTTCAAATCCATGCGAAACACATGATTAAGCTTCAAATCAATGCTATGTAGAAGGTTTAGCTTCAAATCCTTGCGACACATATGATTTAGCTTCAGATACTTACGATATAAGTGATACAGCTACAAATGCAGACGAAATAAACGAGTTAGCTTCAAATCCATGCGAAACTCTTGATTTAGCAGCAAATCAATGCGATGTAGAAGGTTTAGCTTCAAAACCATGCGAAACAAATAATTTAGCTTCAGATACTTGCGATATATGTGATATAGCTTCAAATGCAGTCGAAACAAACGAGTTAGTTTCAATTCCATGCAAAACACATGATTTTTCTTCAAATACTTGCGATATAAGTGATATTGCTCCAACTGCAGACGAAGCAAACGAGCTAGCTTCAAATACTTGCGATATGAATGATATAGCTTCAAATGCATGCGCAACAAGCAAGATAGCTTCAAATCCATGCGAAACGAACGATGTAGCTTCAAACACTTAGGATATAAGTGATATAGCTCCAAATGCAGGCGAAATAAACGAGTTATCTTCAAATCCATGCGAATCACATGATTTAGCTGCAAATCAATGCGAAAAACATGACTTAGCTTAATATTCATGCGAAAAAAATGGTTCAGCTCCAAATGCTGCGAAATAAATGAATTAGATTCAAATGCATGCGAAATAAAGGATTTAGCTTCAAGTCCAAGCGAAACACATGATTTAGCTTCAAATCAGAGTGGAGTAGAAGATTTATCTTCAAATCTATGCGAAACAAATGAATTACTTTCAAATACTTGCGGTATAAATGAAATAGCTTCAGATGCAGTCGAAACAAACGAGTTAGCTTCAAATCCAAACGAAATACATGATTTAGCTGCAAAGCAATGCTATGTAGAAGGTTTAGCATCTAATCCATTAGACACAAATGATTTAGCTTTAGATACTTGCGATATAAGTGATACAGCTTCAAATGCAGACGAAATAAACGAGCTAGTTTCCAATCCAAGCGAATCACATGATTTAGCTTCAAATCAAAGCGATGTAGAAAGTCTAGCTTCAAATCCATGCGAAACAAATTATTTAGCTTCAAACACTTGGGATATAAGTGATATGGCTTCAAATGCAGACGAAACCAACGAGTTATCTTCCTATCCAAGCGAATCATAAGATTTAGCTTCAAATCAATGCGATTTAGAAGGTTTAGCTTCAAATCCATGCGAAACAAATTATTTAGCTTCAGATACTAGCGATATAAATGATATAGCTTCAAATGCAGATGAAACTAACGAGTTAGCTTCAAATCCATGCGAAACACATGATCAAGCTTCAAAACAATGCAATGTAGAAGGTTTAGCTTCAAATCCTTGCGACACAAATGATTTAGCTTCAGATACTTGATATATAAGTGATTAGCTCAAATGCAGACGAATCAAACCAGTTAGCTTCAATTCCATGCGAAACACATGATTTAGCTGTAAATCAATGCGATGTAGATGGTTTTGCTTCAAATCCATGAGACACAAATGATTTAGATTCAGATACTTGCGATATAAGTGATATAGCTTCAAATGCAGACGGAAACAAACGAGTTAGCTTCATATCCAAGCGAAACACATGATTTAACTGCAAATCAATAGTATGTTGAAGGTTTAGCTTCAAATCCATGAGACATAAATGATTTAGCTTCAGATACTTGCGATATAAGTCATACAGCTACAAATGCAGACGAAACTAACGAGTTAGCTTCAAATCCATGCGAAACACATGATTAAGCTTCAAATCAATGCTATGTAGAAGGTTTAGCTTCAAATCCTTGCGACACATATGATTTAGCTTCAGATACTTACGATATAAGTGATACAGCTACAAATGTAGACGAAATAAACGAGTTAGCTTCCAATCCAAGCGAAACACATGATTTAGCTTTAAATCAATGCGATGTAGAAGGTTTTTCTTCAAATCCATGCGAAATAAATGATTTAGCTTCAAACACTTGGGATATAAGTTATATAGCTTCAAATGGAGACGAAACCAACGAGTTAGCTTCCAATCCAAGCGAATCACATGATTTAGCTTCAAATCAAAGCGATGTAGAAAGTCTAGATTCAAATCCATGCGAAACAAATAATTTAGCTTCAGATACTAGCGATATAAGTGATATAGCTTCAAATGCAGACGAAACTAACGAGTTAGCTTCAAACCATGCGAAACACATGATTAAGCTTCAAATCAATGCAATGTAGAAGGTTTAGATTCAAATCCTTGCGACACAAATGATTTAGCTTCAGATACTTGCGTTACAAGTGATATAGCTTCAAATGCAGACGGAAACAAACGAGTTAGCTTCATATCCAAGCGAAACACATGATTTTGCTTCAAATCAATACGATGTAGAAGGTTTAGCTTCAAATCCATGCGAAACAAATGATTTAGCTTCAAACACTTGGGATATTTGTGATATAGCTTCAAATGCAGGCGAAACAAACGAGTTAGCTTCAAATCCAAACGAATCACATGATTTAGCTTCAATTCAATGCGATGTAGAAGGGTTAGCTTCGAATCCAAGTGACACAAATAATTAAGCATCAAATACTTGCGATATAAGTGATATAGCTTCAAATGCAAATTAAACAAACGAGATAGATTCATATCCAAGTGAAACACATGATTTAGCTTCAAATCAATCCGATGTAGAAGGTTTAGCTTCAAATCCATGCGTAACAAATGATTTAGCTTCAAACACTTGGGATATAAGTGACATAGCTTCAAATGCAGTCGAAACAAACGAGTTAGCTTCAAATCCCAGCAAAGCACATGATTAAGCTTCAAACCAATGCTATGTAGAAGGTTTAGCTTCAAATCCATGCGACACAAATGGTTTAGCTTCAGATACATGTGATAAACATGATTTAGCTTAAAATGCATGCGAAACAAACGAGTTAGCTACAAATCCATGCGAAACACATGGCTTAGCTTCAAATCATTGCGATGTAGAAGGTATAGCTTCAAATCCAAGCGAAACACATGATTTAGCTTCAAATCAATGCGATGTAGAAGGTTTAGCTTCAAATCCAAGCGAAACATTTGATTTAGCTTCAGATACTTGCGATATAAGTAATATAGCTTCAAATGCAGTCGAAACAAACGAGTTAGTTTCAATTCCATGCAAAACACATGATTTTTCTTCAAATACTTGCGATGTAAGTGATATTGCTTCAACTGCAGACGAAGCAAACGAGCTAGCTTCAAATCTATGCGATGTAGAATGTTTAGGTTCAAATGCATGCGAAACCAATGATTTAGCTTCAGATACTTGCGATATAAGTGGCACAACTCCAAATGCAGACGAAACAAACCAGTTAGTTTCAATTCCATGCGAAACACATGATTTAGTTAATATTAATGCGATGCAGAAGATTTAGCTTCAAATCCATGCGAAACCAATGATTTAGCTTCAGACACTTGCGATATAAGTGACATAGCGTCAAGTGCAGACGAAACAAACGAGTTAGCTTCAAATCCATGCGAAACACATGATTCAGCTTCAAATCAATGCGATGTAGAAGGATTAGCTTCAAATACATGCGAAGCAAAGGATTGAGCTTGAAACACTTGGGATATATGTGATATTGCTTCAAATGCAGACGAAACAAACGAGTTGGCTTCAAATCCATGCGAAACTCATGATTTAGCTGCAAAGCAATGCTATGTAGAAGGTTTAGCATCTAATCCATTAGACACAAATGATTTAGCTTTAGATACTTGCGATATAAGTGATACAGCTTCAAATGCAGACGAAATAAACGAGCTAGTTTCCAATCCAAGCGAATCACATGATTTAGCTTCAAATCAAAGCGATGTAGAAAGTCTAGCTTCAAATCCATGCGAAACAAATTATTTAGCTTCAAACACTTGGGATATAAGTGATATGGCTTCAAATGCAGACGAAACCAACGAGTTAGCTTCCTATCCAAGCGAATCATAAGATTTAGCTTCAAATAAATGCGATTTAGAAGGTTTAGCTTCAAATCCATGCGATACAAATTATTTAGCTTCAGATACTAGCGATATAAGTGATATAGATTCAAATGCAGATGAAACTAACGAGTTAGCTTCAAATCCATGCGAAACACATGATTAAGCTTCAAATCAATGCAATGTAGAAGGTTTAGCTTCAAATGCTTGCGGCCCAAATGATTTAGCTTCAGATACTTGCTATATAAGTGATTAGCTCAAATGCAGACTAAACAAACGAGTTAGATTCATATCCAAGCGAAACGCATGATTTATCTTCAAATCAATCCGATGTAGAAGGTTTAGCTTCAAATCCATGCGAAACAAATGATTTAGCTTCAAACACTTGGGATATAAGTGATATAGCTTCAAATTCAGTCGAAACAAACGAGTTAACTTCAAATCCAAGCGGAACACATTATTTAGCTTCAAATCAATGCGATGTAGAAGGATTAGCTTCAAATCCATGCGAAGCAAATGATTGAGCTTGAAACACTTGGGATATATGTGATATAGCTTCAAATGCAGACGAAACAAACGAGTTAGCTTCAAATCCATGCGAAACTCTTGATTTAGCAGCAAATCAATGCGATGTAGAAGGTTTAGCTTCAAAACCATGCGAAACCAATGATTTAGCTTCAGATACTTGCGATATAAGTGATATTGCTTCAAATGCAGAAGAAACAAACCAGTTAGTTTCAATTCCATGGGAAACACACGATTTAGCTTTAAATCAATGCGATGTAGATGGATTAGCTTCAAATCCATGCGAAGCAAATGATTGAGCTTCAAACACTTGGGATATATGTGATATAGCTTCAAATGCAGACGAAACAAACGAGTTAGCTTCAAAGTCATGCAAAACACACGATTTATCTGAAAATCAATGCGATGTAGAAGGTTTAGCTTCAAATCCATGCGAAACCAATGATTTAGCTTCAGATACTTGCGATATAAGTGATATTGCTTCAAATGCAGACGAAACAAACGAGTTAGTTTCAAATCCATGCAAAACACACGATTTATCTGCAAATCAATGCGATGTAGAAGGTTTAGCTTCAAATCCATGCGAAACCAATGATTTAGCTTCAGATACTTGCGATATAAGTGATATTGCTTCAAATGCAGACGAAATAAACGAGCTAGTTTCCAATCCAAGCGAAACACACGATTTAGCTTTAAATCAATGCGATGTAGATGGATTAGCTTCAAATCCATGCGAAGCAAATGATTGAGCTTCAAACACTTGGGATATATGTGATATAGCTTCAAATGCAGACGAAACAAACGAGTTGGCTTCAAATCCATGCGAAACTCATGATTTAGCTGCAAAGCAATGCTATGTAGAAGGTTTAGCATCTAATCCATTAGACACAAATGATTTAGCTTTAGATACTTGCGATATAAGTGATACAGCTTCAAATGCAGACGAAATAAACGAGCTAGTTTCCAATCCAAGCGAATCACATGATTTAGCTTCAAATCAAAGCGATGTAGAAAGTCTAGCTTCAAATCCATGCGAAACAAATTATTTAGCTTCAAACACTTGGGATATAAGTGATATGGCTTCAAATGCAGACGAAACCAACGAGTTAGCTTCCTATCCAAGCGAATCATAAGATTTAGCTTCAAATAAATGCGATTTAGAAGGTTTAGCTTCAAATCCATGCGATACAAATTATTTAGCTTCAGATACTAGCGATATAAGTGATATAGATTCAAATGCAGATGAAACTAACGAGTTAGCTTCAAATCCATGCGAAACACATGATTAAGCTTCAAATCAATGCAATGTAGAAGGTTTAGCTTCAAATGCTTGCGGCCCAAATGATTTAGCTTCAGATACTTGCTATATAAGTGATTAGCTCAAATGCAGACTAAACAAACGAGTTAGATTCATATCCAAGCGAAACGCATGATTTATCTTCAAATCAATCCGATGTAGAAGGTTTAGCTTCAAATCCATGCGAAACAAATGATTTAGCTTCAAACACTTGGGATATAAGTGATATAGCTTCAAATTCAGTCGAAACAAACGAGTTAACTTCAAATCCAAGCGGAACACATTATTTAGCTTCAAATCAATGCGATGTAGAAGGATTAGCTTCAAATCCATGCGAAGCAAATGATTGAGCTTGAAACACTTGGGATATATGTGATATAGCTTCAAATGCAGACGAAACAAACGAGTTAGCTTCAAATCCATGCGAAACTCTTGATTTAGCAGCAAATCAATGCGATGTAGAAGGTTTAGCTTCAAAACCATGCGAAACCAATGATTTAGCTTCAGATACTTGCGATATAAGTGATATTGCTTCAAATGCAGACGAAACAAACCAGTTAGTTTCAATTCCATGGGAAACACACGATTTAGCTTTAAATCAATGCGATGTAGATGGATTAGCTTCAAATCCATGCGAAGCAAATGATTGAGCTTCAAACACTTGGGATATATGTGATATAGCTTCAAATGCAGACGAAACAAACGAGTTAGCTTCAAAGTCATGCAAAACACACGATTTATCTGAAAATCAATGCGATGTAGAAGGTTTAGCTTCAAATCCATGCGAAACCAATGATTTAGCTTCAGATACTTGCGATATAAGTGATATTGCTTCAAATGCAGACGAAACAAACGAGTTAGTTTCAAATCCATGCAAAACACACGATTTATCTGCAAATCAATGCGATGTAGAAGGTTTAGCTTCAAATCCATGCGAAACCAATGATTTAGCTTCAGATACTTGCGATATAAGTGATATTGCTTCAAATGCAGACGAAATAAACGAGCTAGTTTCCAATCCAAGCGAAACACACGATTTAGCTTTAAATCAATGCGATGTAGATGGATTAGCTTCAAATCCATGCGAAGCAAATGATTGAGCTTCAAACACTTGGGATATATGTGATATAGCTTCAAATGCAGACGAAACAAACGAGTTAGTTTCAAATCCATGCAAAACACACGATTTATCTGCAAATCAATGCGATGTAGAAGGTTTAGCTTCAAATCCATGCGAAACCAATGATTTAGCTTCAGATACTTGCGATATAAGTGATATTGCTTCAAATGCAGACGAAATAAACGAGCTAGTTTCTAATCCAAGCGAAACACACGATTTAATTTTAAATCAATGCGATGTAGATGGATTAGCTTCAAATCCATGCGAAGCAAATGATTGAGCTTCAAACACTTGGGATATATGTGATATAGCTTCAAATGCAGACGAAACTAACGAGTTAGCTTCAAAGCCATGCAAAACACACGATTTATCTGAAAATCAATGCGATTTAGAAGGTTTAGCTTCAAATCCATGCGAAACAAATTATTTAGCTTCAGATACTAGCGATATAAGTGATATAGCTTCAAATGCAGATGAAACTAACGAGTTAGCTTCAAATCCATGCGAAACACATGATTAAGCTTCAAATCAATGCAATGTAGAAGGTTTAGCTTCAAATCCTTCCGACACAAATGATTTAGCTTCAGATACTTGCTATATAAGTGATTAGCTCAAATGCAGACGAATCAAACCAGTTAGCTTCAATTCCATGCGAAACACATGATTTAGCTGTAAATCAATGCGATGTAGATGGTTTTGCTTCAAATCCATGAGACACAAATGATTTAGATTCAGATACTTGCGATATAAGTGATATAGCTTCAAATGCAGACGGAAACAAACGAGTTAGCTTCATATCCAAACGAAACACATGATTTAACTGCAAATCAATAGTATGTTGAAGGTTTAGCTTCAAATCCATGAGACATAAATGATTTAGCTTCAGATACTTGCGATATAAGTGATACAGCTACAAATGCAGACGAAACTAACGAGTTAGCTTCAAATCCATGCGAAACACATGATTAAGCTTCAAATCAATGCTATGTAGAAGGTTTAGCTTCAAATCCTTGCGACACATATGATTTAGCTTCAGATACTTACGATATAAGTGATACAGCTACAAATGCAGACGAAATAAACGAGTTAGCTTCAAATCCATGCGAAACTCTTGATTTAGCAGCAAATCAATGCGATGTAGAAGGTTTAGCTTCAAAACCATGCGAAACAAATAATTTAGCTTCAGATACTTGCGATATATGTGATATAGCTTCAAATGCAGACTAAACAAACGAGTTAGCTTCATATCCGAGCGAAACACATGATTTAGCTTCAAATCAATGCGATGTAGAAGGTTTAGCTTCAAATCCGAGCGAAACATATGATTTAGCTTCAGATACTTGCGATATAAGTAATATAGCTTCAAATGCAGTCGAAACAAACGAGTTAGTTTCAATTCCATGCAAAACACATGATTTTTTTTCAAATACTTGCGATATAAGTGATATTGCTCCAACTGCAGACGAAGCAAACGAGCTAGCTTCAAATCTATGCGATGTAGAATGTTTAGGTTCAAATGCATGCGAAACCAATGATTTAGCTACAGATACTTACGATATAAGTGGCACAAATCCAAATGCAGACGAAACATCCAGTTAGTTTCAATTCCATGCGAAACACATGATTTAGTTAATATTAATGCGATGCAGAAGATTTAGCTTCAAATCCATGCGAAACAAATGATTTAGCTTCAGATACTAGCGATATAAGTGATATAGCTTCAAATGCAGACGAAGCTAACGAGTTAGCTTCAAATCCATGCGAAACACATGATTTAGCTTCAAATGAATGCGATATAGAAGGTTTAGCTCCAAATCCATGCGAAACAAATTATTTAGCTTCAGATACTAGCGATATAAGTGATTAGCTCAAATGCAGACGAATCAAACCAGTTAGCTTCAATTCCATGCGAAACACATGATTTAGCTGTAAATCAATGCGATGTAGATGGTTTTGCATCAAATCCATGAGACACAAATGATTTAGATTCAGATACTTGCGATATAAGTGATATAGCTTCAAATGCAGACGGAAACAAACGAGTTAGCTTCATATCCAAGCGAAACACATGATTTAACTGCAAATCAATAGTATGTTGAAGCTTCAAATCCATGAGACATAAATGATTTAGCTTCAGATACTTGCGATATAAGTGATACAGCTACAAATGCAGACGAAACTAACGAGTTAGCTTCAAATCCATGCGAAACACATGATTAAGCTTCAAATCAATGCTATGTAGAAGGTTTAGCTTCAAATCCTTGCGACACATATGATTTAGCTTCAGATACTTACGATATAAGTGATACAGCTACAAATGCAGACGAAATAAACGAGTTAGCTTCAAATCCATGCGAAACTCTTGATTTAGCAGCAAATCAATGCGATGTAGAAGGTTTAGCTTCAAAACCATGCGAAACAAATAATTTAGCTTCAGATACTTGCGATATATGTGATATAGCTTCAAATGCAGTCGAAACAAACGAGTTAGTTTCAATTCCATGCAAAACACATGATTTTTCTTCAAATACTTGCGATATAAGTGATATTGCTCCAACTGCAGACGAAGCAAACGAGCTAGCTTCAAATACTTGCGATATGAATGATATAGCTTCAAATGCATGCGCAACAAGCAAGATAGCTTCAAATCCATGCGAAACGAACGATGTAGCTTCAAACACTTAGGATATAAGTGATATAGCTCCAAATGCAGGCGAAATAAACGAGTTATCTTCAAATCCATGCGAATCACATGATTTAGCTGCAAATCAATGCGAAACACATGACTTAGCTTAATATTCATGCGAAAAAAATGGTTCAGCTCCAAATGCTGCGAAATAAATGAATTAGATTCAAATGCATGCGAAATAAAGGATTTAGCTTCAAGTCCAAGCGAAACACATGATTTAGCTTCAAATCAGAGTGGAGTAGAAGATTTATCTTCAAATCTATGCGAAACAAATGAATTACTTTCAAATACTTGCGGTATAAATGAAATAGCTTCAGATGCAGTCGAAACAAACGAGTTAGCTTCAAATCCAAACGAAATACATGATTTAGCTGCAAAGCAATGCTATGTAGAAGGTTTAGCATCTAATCCATTAGACACAAATGATTTAGCTTTAGATACTTGCGATATAAGTGATACAGCTTCAAATGCAGACGAAATAAACGAGCTAGTTTCCAATCCAAGCGAATCACATGATTTAGCTTCAAATCAAAGCGATGTAGAAAGTCTAGCTTCAAATCCATGCGAAACAAATTATTTAGCTTCAAACACTTGGGATATAAGTGATATGGCTTCAAATGCAGACGAAACCAACGAGTTATCTTCCTATCCAAGCGAATCATAAGATTTAGCTTCAAATCAATGCGATTTAGAAGGTTTAGCTTCAAATCCATGCGAAACAAATTATTTAGCTTCAGATACTAGCGATATAAATGATATAGCTTCAAATGCAGATGAAACTAACGAGTTAGCTTCAAATCCATGCGAAACACATGATCAAGCTTCAAAACAATGCAATGTAGAAGGTTTAGCTTCAAATCCTTGCGACACAAATGATTTAGCTTCAGATACTTGATATATAAGTGATTAGCTCAAATGCAGACGAATCAAACCAGTTAGCTTCAATTCCATGCGAAACACATGATTTAGCTGTAAATCAATGCGATGTAGATGGTTTTGCTTCAAATCCATGAGACACAAATGATTTAGATTCAGATACTTGCGATATAAGTGATATAGCTTCAAATGCAGACGGAAACAAACGAGTTAGCTTCATATCCAAGCGAAACACATGATTTAACTGCAAATCAATAGTATGTTGAAGGTTTAGCTTCAAATCCATGAGACATAAATGATTTAGCTTCAGATACTTGCGATATAAGTCATACAGCTACAAATGCAGACGAAACTAACGAGTTAGCTTCAAATCCATGCGAAACACATGATTAAGCTTCAAATCAATGCTATGTAGAAGGTTTAGCTTCAAATCCTTGCGACACATATGATTTAGCTTCAGATACTTACGATATAAGTGATACAGCTACAAATGTAGACGAAATAAACGAGTTAGCTTCCAATCCAAGCGAAACACATGATTTAGCTTTAAATCAATGCGATGTAGAAGGTTTTTCTTCAAATCCATGCGAAATAAATGATTTAGCTTCAAACACTTGGGATATAAGTTATATAGCTTCAAATGGAGACGAAACCAACGAGTTAGCTTCCAATCCAAGCGAATCACATGATTTAGCTTCAAATCAAAGCGATGTAGAAAGTCTAGATTCAAATCCATGCGAAACAAATAATTTAGCTTCAGATACTAGCGATATAAGTGATATAGCTTCAAATGCAGACGAAACTAACGAGTTAGCTTCAAACCATGCGAAACACATGATTAAGCTTCAAATCAATGCAATGTAGAAGGTTTAGATTCAAATCCTTGCGACACAAATGATTTAGCTTCAGATACTTGCGTTACAAGTGATATAGCTTGAAATGCAGACGGAAACAAACGAGTTAGCTTCATATCCAAGCGAAACACATGATTTTGCTTCAAATCAATACGATGTAGAAGGTTTAGCTTCAAATCCATGCGAAACAAATGATTTAGCTTCAAACACTTGGGATATTTGTGATATAGCTTCAAATGCAGGCGAAACAAACGAGTTAGCTTCAAATCCAAACGAATCACATGATTTAGCTTCAATTCAATGCGATGTAGAAGGGTTAGCTTCGA
Organism: Megalopta genalis; assembly: GCF_051020955.1. Lineage (NCBI taxonomy): Eukaryota > Metazoa > Arthropoda > Insecta > Hymenoptera > Halictidae > Megalopta > Megalopta genalis. Next base: position 111,015 of record NW_027476700.1, on the reverse strand, counting down.
ATCCAAGTGACACAAATAATTAAGCATCAAATACTTGCGATATAAGTGATATAGCTTCAAATGCAAATTAAACAAACGAGATAGATTCATATCCAAGTGAAACACATGATTTAGCTTCAAATCAATCCGATGTAGAAGGTTTAGCTTCAAATCCATGCGTAACAAATGATTTAGCTTCAAACACTTGGGATATAAGTGACATAGCTTCAAATGCAGTCGAAACAAACGAGTTAGCTTCAAATCCCAGCAAAGCACATGATTAAGCTTCAAACCAATGCTATGTAGAAGGTTTAGCTTCAAATCCATGCGACACAAATGGTTTAGCTTCAGATACATGTGATAAACATGATTTAGCTTAAAATGCATGCGAAACAAACGAGTTAGCTACAAATCCATGCGAAACACATGGCTTAGCTTCAAATCATTGCGATGTAGAAGGTATAGCTTCAAATCCAAGCGAAACACATGATTTAGCTTCAAATCAATGCGATGTAGAAGGTTTAGCTTCAAATCCAAGCGAAACATTTGATTTAGCTTCAGATACTTGCGATATAAGTAATATAGCTTCAAATGCAGTCGAAACAAACGAGTTAGTTTCAATTCCATGCAAAACACATGATTTTTCTTCAAATACTTGCGATGTAAGTGATATTGCTTCAACTGCAGACGAAGCAAACGAGCTAGCTTCAAATCTATGCGATGTAGAATGTTTAGGTTCAAATGCATGCGAAACCAATGATTTAGCTTCAGATACTTGCGATATAAGTGGCACAACTCCAAATGCAGACGAAACAAACCAGTTAGTTTCAATTCCATGCGAAACACATGATTTAGTTAATATTAATGCGATGCAGAAGATTTAGCTTCAAATCCATGCGAAACCAATGATTTAGCTTCAGACACTTGCGATATAAGTGACATAGCGTCAAGTGCAGACGAAACAAACGAGTTAGCTTCAAATCCATGCGAAACACATGATTCAGCTTCAAATCAATGCGATGTAGAAGGATTAGCTTCAAATACATGCGAAGCAAAGGATTGAGCTTGAAACACTTGGGATATATGTGATATTGCTTCAAATGCAGACGAAACAAACGAGTTGGCTTCAAATCCATGCGAAACTCATGATTTAGCTGCAAAGCAATGCTATGTAGAAGGTTTAGCATCTAATCCATTAGACACAAATGATTTAGCTTTAGATACTTGCGATATAAGTGATACAGCTTCAAATGCAGACGAAAAAAACGAGCTAGTTTCCAATCCAAGCGAATCACATGATTTAGCTTCAAATCAAAGCGATGTAGAAAGTCTAGCTTCAAATCCATGCGAAACAAATTATTTAGCTTCAAACACTTGGGATATAAGTGATATGGCTTCAAATGCAGACGAAACCAACGAGTTAGCTTCCTATCCAAGCGAATCATAAGATTTAGCTTCAAATAAATGCGATTTAGAAGGTTTAGCTTCAAATCCATGCGATACAAATTATTTAGCTTCAGATACTAGCGATATAAGTGATATAGATTCAAATGCAGATGAAACTAACGAGTTAGCTTCAAATCCATGCGAAACACATGATTAAGCTTCAAATCAATGCAATGTAGAAGGTTTAGCTTCAAATGCTTGCGGCCCAAATGATTTAGCTTCAGATACTTGCTATATAAGTGATTAGCTCAAATGCAGACTAAACAAACGAGTTAGATTCATATCCAAGCGAAACGCATGATTTATCTTCAAATCAATCCGATGTAGAAGGTTTAGCTTCAAATCCATGCGAAACAAATGATTTAGCTTCAAACACTTGGGATATAAGTGATATAGCTTCAAATTCAGTCGAAACAAACGAGTTAACTTCAAATCCAAGCGGAACACATTATTTAGCTTCAAATCAATGCGATGTAGAAGGATTAGCTTCAAATCCATGCGAAGCAAATGATTGAGCTTGAAACACTTGGGATATATGTGATATAGCTTCAAATGCAGACGAAACAAACGAGTTAGCTTCAAATCCATGCGAAACTCTTGATTTAGCAGCAAATCAATGCGATGTAGAAGGTTTAGCTTCAAAACCATGCGAAACCAATGATTTAGCTTCAGATACTTGCGATATAAGTGATATTGCTTCAAATGCAGACGAAACAAACCAGTTAGTTTCAATTCCATGGGAAACACACGATTTAGCTTTAAATCAATGCGATGTAGATGGATTAGCTTCAAATCCATGCGAAGCAAATGATTGAGCTTCAAACACTTGGGATATATGTGATATAGCTTCAAATGCAGACGAAACAAACGAGTTAGCTTCAAAGTCATGCAAAACACACGATTTATCTGAAAATCAATGCGATGTAGAAGGTTTAGCTTCAAATCCATGCGAAACCAATGATTTAGCTTCAGATACTTGCGATATAAGTGATATTGCTTCAAATGCAGACGAAACAAACGAGTTAGTTTCAAATCCATGCAAAACACACGATTTATCTGCAAATCAATGCGATGTAGAAGGTTTAGCTTCAAATCCATGCGAAACCAATGATTTAGCTTCAGATACTTGCGATATAAGTGATATTGCTTCAAATGCAGACGAAATAAACGAGCTAGTTTCCAATCCAAGCGAAACACACGATTTAGCTTTAAATCAATGCGATGTAGATGGATTAGCTTCAAATCCATGCGAAGCAAATGATTGAGCTTCAAACACTTGGGATATATGTGATATAGCTTCAAATGCAGACGAAACAAACGAGTTAGTTTCAAATCCATGCAAAACACACGATTTATCTGCAAATCAATGCGATGTAGAAGGTTTAGCTTCAAATCCATGCGAAACCAATGATTTAGCTTCAGATACTTGCGATATAAGTGATATTGCTTCAAATGCAGACGAAATAAACGAGCTAGTTTCTAATCCAAGCGAAACACACGATTTAATTTTAAATCAATGCGATGTAGATGGATTAGCTTCAAATCCATGCGAAGCAAATGATTGAGCTTCAAACACTTGGGATATATGTGATATAGCTTCAAATGCAGACGAAACTAACGAGTTAGCTTCAAAGCCATGCAAAACACACGATTTATCTGAAAATCAATGCGATGTAGAAGGTTTAGCTTCAAATCCATGCGAAACCAATGATTTAGCTTCAGATACTTGCGATATAAGTGATATTGCTTCAAATGCAGACGAATCAAACCAGTTAGCTTCAATTCCATGCGAAACACATGATTTAGCTGCAAATCAATGCGATGTAGAAGGTTTGGCTTCAAATCCATGAGACACAAATGATTTAGATTCAGATACTTGCGATATAAGTGATACAGCTACAAATACAGACGAAATAAACGAGTTAGCTCCAAATCCATGCGAAACACATGATTTGGCTTCAAATCATTGCGATGTAGAAGAATTAGCTTCAAATCCATGCGAAGCAAGTGATTGAGCTTGGAACATTTGGGATATATGTGATATTGCTTCAAATGCAGACGAAACAAACGAGTTAGCTTCAAATCCATGCGAAACTCATGATTTAGCTGCAAAGCAATGCTATGTAGAAGGTTTAGCATCTAATCCATTAGACACAAATGATTTAGCTTTAGATACTTGCGATATAAGTGATACAGCTTCAAATGCAGACGAAATAAACGAGCTAGTTTCCAATCCAAGCGAATCACATGATTTAGCTTCAAATCAAAGCGATGTAGAAAGTCTAGCTTCAAATCCATGCGAAACAAATTATTTAGCTTCAAACACTTGGGATATAAGTGATATGGCTTCAAATGCATACGAAACCAACGAGTTAGCTTCCTATCCAAGCGAATCATAAGATTTAGCCTCAAATCAATGCGATTTAGAAGGTTTAGCTTCAAATCCATGCGAAACAAATTATTTAGCTTCAGATACTAGCGATATAAGTGATATAGCTTCAAATGCAGATGAAACTAACGAGTTAGCTTCAAATCCATGCGAAACACATGATTAAGCTTCAAATCAATGCAATGTAGAAGGTTTAGCTTCAAATCCTTGCGACACAAATGATTTAGCTTCAGATACTTGCTATACAAGTGATTAGCTCAAATGCAGGCTAAACAAACGAGTTAGATTCATATCCAAGCGAAACGCATGATTTATCTTCAAATCAATCCGATGTAGAAGGTTTAGCTTCAAATCCATGCGAAACAAATGATTTAGCTTCAGATACTTGCGATATAAGTAATATAGCTTCAAATGCAGTCGAAACAAACGAGTTAGTTTCAATTCCATGCAAAACACATGATTTTTCTTCAAATACTTGCGATATAAGTGATATTGCTTCAACTGCAGACGAAGCAAATGAGCTAGCTTCAAATCTATGCGATGTAGAAGGTTTAGCTTCAAATCCATGCGAAACCAATGATTTAGCTTCAGATACTTGCGATATAAGTGATATTGCTTCAAATGCAGACGAAACAAACAGTTAGTTTCAATTCCATGCGAAACACACGATTTAGCTTTAAATCAAGGCGATGTAGATGGATTAGCTTCAAATCCATGCGAAGCAAATGATTGAGCTTCAAACACTTGGGATATATCTGATATAGCTTCAAATGCAGACGAAACAAACGAGTTAGCTTCAAAGTCATGCAAAACACACGATTTATCTTAAAATCAATGCGATGTAGAAGGTTTAGCTTCAAATCCATGCGAAACCAATGATTTAGCTTCAGATACTTGCGATATAAGTGATATTGCTTCAAATGCAGACGAAATAAACGAGCTAGTTTCCAATCCAAGCGAAACACACGATTTAGCTTTAAATCAATGCGATGTAGATGGATTAGCTTCAAATCCATGCGAAGCAAATGATTGAGCTTCAAACACTTGGGATATATGTGATATAGCTTCAAATGCAGACGAAACAAACGAGTTAGCTTCAAAGCCATGCAAAACACACGATTTATCTGAAAATCAATGCAATGTAGAAGGTTTAGCTTCAAATCCATGCGAAACCAATGATTTAGCTTCAGATACTTGCGATATAAGTGATATTGCTTCAAATGCAGACGAATCAAACCAGTTAGCTTCAATTCCATGCGAAACACATGATTTAGCTGTAAATCAATGCGATGTAGATGGTTTTGCTTCAAATCCATGAGACACAAATGATTTAGATTCAGATTCTTGCGATATAAGTGATATAGCTTCAAATGCAGGCGGAAACAAACGAGTTAGCTTCAAATCCATGCGAAACACATGATTAAGCTTCAAGTCAATGCTATGTAGAAGGTTTAGCTTCAAATCCTTGCGACACATATGATTTAGCTTCAGATACAAGCGATATAAGTGATATAGCTTCAAATGCAGACGAAACTAACGAGTTAGCTTCAAATCCATGCGAAACACATGATTAAGCTTCAAGTCAATGCTATGTAGAAGGTTTAGCTTCAAATCCTTGCGACACATATGATTTAGCTTCAGATACAAGCGATATAAGTGATATAGCTTCAAATGCAGACGAAACTAACGAGTTAGCTTCAAATCCATGCGAAACACATGATTAAGCTTCAAATCAATGCTATGTAGAAGGTTTAGCTTCAAATCCTTGCGACACATATGATTTAGCTTCAGATACTTACGATATAAGTGATACAGCTACAAATGCTGACGAAATAAACGAGTTAGCTTCCAATCCAAGCGAAACACATGATTTAGCTTTAAATCAATGCGATGTAGAAGGTTTTGCTTCAAATCCATGCGAAACAAATGATTTAGTTTCAAACACTTGGGATATAAGTTATATAGCTTCAAATGGAGACGAAACCAACGAGTTAGCTTCCAATCCAAGCGAATCACATGATTTAGCTTCAAATCAAAGCGATGTAGAAAGTCTAGCTTCAAATCCATGCGAAACAAATTATTTAGCTTCAGATACTAGCGATATAAGTGATATAGCTTCAAATGCAGACGAAACTAACGAGTTAGCTTCAAATCCATGCGAAACACATGATTAAGCTTCAAATCAATGCAATGTAGAAGGTTTAGCTTCAGATCCTTGCGACACAAATGATTTAGTTTCAGATACTTGCGTTACAAGTGATATAGCTTCAAATGCAGACGGAAACAAACGAGTTAGCTTCATATCCAAGCGAAACACATGATTTTGCTTCAAATCAATACGATGTAGAAGGTTTAGCTTCAAATCCATGCGAAACAAATGATTTAGCTTCAAACACTTGGGATATAAGTGATATAGCTTCAAATTCAGTCGAAACAAACGAGTTAACTTCAAATCCAAGCGGAACACATTATTTAGCTTCAAAACAATGAGATGTAGAAGGATTAGCTTCAAATCCATGCGAAGCAAATGATTGAGCTTGAAACACTTGGGATATATGTGATATAGCTTCAAATGCAGACGAAACAAACGAGTTAGCTTCAAATCCATGCGAAATTCTTGATTTAGCAGCAAATCAATGCGATGTAGAAGGTTTAGCTTTAAAACCATGCGAAACAAATAATTTAGCTTCAGATACTTGCGATATAAGTGATATAGCTTCAAATTCGGTCGAAACAAACGAGTTAACTTCAAATCCAAGCGGAACACATTATTTAGCTTCAAATCAATGCGATGTAGAAGGATTAGCTTCAAATCCATGCGAAGCAAATGATTGAGCTTGAAACACTTGGGATATATGTGATATAGCTTCAAATGCAGACGAAACAAACGAGTTAGCTTCAAATCCATGCGAAACTCTTGATTTAGCAGCAAATCAATGCGATGTAGAAGGTTTAGCTTCAAAACCATGCGAAACAAATAATTTAGCTTCAGATACTTGCGATATAAGTAATATAGCTTCAAATGCAGTCGAAACAAACGAGTTAGTTTCAATTCCATGCAAAACACATGATTTTTCTTCAAATACTTGCGATATAAGTGATATTGCTTCAACTGCAGACGAAGCAAACGAGCTAGCTTCAAATCTATGCGATGTAGAATGTTTAGGTTCAAATGCATGCGAAACCAATGATTTAGCTACAGATATTTACGATATAAGTGGCACAAATCCAAATGCAGACGAAACATCCAGTTAGTTTCAATCCCATGCGAAACACATGATTTAGTTAATATTAATGCGATGCAGAAGATTTAGCTTCAAATCCATGCGAAACAAATGATTTAGCTTCAGATACTAGCGATATAAGTGATATAGCTTCAAATGCAGACGAAGCTAACGAGTTAGCTTCAAATCCATGCAAAACACATGATTTAGCTTCAAATGAATGCGATATAGAAGGTTTAGCTTCAAATCCATGCGAAACAAATGATTTAGCTTCAAACACTTGTGACATAAGTGATATAACTGCAGATGCAGACGATTCAAACGGGATAGCTTCAAAATCCATGCGATACACATCATTTATATTTAAATCTATGCGAAATAGAAGGCTTAGATTCAAATCCATGCGAAACAAATGATTAAGGTTCTGATACTTGCAATATAAGTGATATAGCTTCAAATGCAGGCGAAACTAACGAGTTACCTTCAAATCCATGCGAAACACATAATTTATCTTCAAATCAGTGCGATGTAGAAGGTTTAGCTTCAAATCCAGCGAAACAAATGATTTAGATTCAGATACTTGCGATATAAGTGATATAGCATCAAATGCTGGCGAAACGAACGAGTTAGCTTCAAATCCAAGCGAATCATAAGATTTAGCTTCAAATCAATGCGATTTAGAACGTTTAGCTTCAAATCCATGCGAAACAAATTATTTAGCTTCAGATACTAGCGATATAAGTGATATAGCTTCAAATGCAGACGAAACTAACGAGTTAGCTTCAAATCCATGCGAAACACATGATTAAGCTTCAAATCAATGCAATGTAGAAGGTTTAGCTTCAAATCCTTGCGACACAAATGATTTAGCTTCAGATACTTGCTATATAAGTGATTAGCTCAAATGCAGACTAAACAAACGAGTTAGATTCATATCCAAGCGAAACGCATGATTTATCTTCAAATCAATCCGATGTAGAAGGTTTAGCTTCAAATCCATGCGATAAACATGATTTATCATCAAATCAATACGATGTAGAAGGTTTAGCTTCAAATCCATGCGACACAAATGATTTGGCGTCAAATACTTGCGATATGAATGATATAGCTTCAAATGCATGCGCAACAAGCAAGATAGCTTCAAATCCATGCGAAACGAACGATGTAGCTTCAAACACTTAGGATATAAGTGATATAGCTCCAAATGCAGGCGAAATAAACGAGTTATCTTCAAATCCATGCGAATCACATGATTTAGCTGCAAATCAATGCGAAACACATGACTTAGCTTAATATTCATGCGAAAAAAATGGTTCAGCTCCAAATGCTGCGAATAAATGAATTAGATTCAAATGCATGCGAAATAAAGGATTTAGCTTCAAGTCCAAGCGAAACACATGATTTATCTTCAAATCAGAGTGGAGTAGAAGATTTATCTTCAAATCTATGCGAAACAAATGAATTACTTTCAAATACTTGCGGTATAAATGAAATATCTTCAGATGCAGTCGAAACAAACGAGTTAGCTTCAAATCCAAACGAAATACATGATTTAGCTTCAAATCAATGCGATGTAGAAGGTTTAGCTTCAAATCCATGCGACACAAATGATTTGGCTTCAAATACTTGCGATATAAATGATATAGCTTCAAATGCATGCGCAACAAACAAGTTAGCTTCAAATCCATGCGAAACACATGTTTAAGCTTCAAATCAATGCTATGTAGAAGGTTTCGCTTCAAATCCATAAGACACTAATGATTTAACTTCATATACTAGCAATATAAGTGATACAGCTTCAAATACAGACGAAACAAACGAGATAGCTTCAAATCCAAGCGAATCACATGATTTAGCTTCAAAGCAGTGCGATTTAGAAGGTTTAACTTCAAATCCAGGCGAAACAAATGATTTAGCTTCATATACTAGTGATATGTGTGATATAGCTTCAAATGCAGACGAAACAAACGAGTTAGCTACAAGTCCATGCGAAACAAATGATTCAGCTTCAGATACTTGCGATATAAGTGATACAGCTTTAAATGCAGACGAATCAAACGAGTTAGCTTCCAATCCAAGCGAATCACATGATTTAGTTTCAAGTCAATGCGATGTAGAAAGTTTAACTTCAAATCCATTCGAAGCAAATGATTGAGCTTCAAACACTTGAGATATAAGTGACATAGCTTCAAATTCAGTCGAAACAAACGAGTTAACTTCAAATCCAAGCGGAACAAATTATTTAGCTTCAAATCAATGCGATGTAGAAGGATTAGCTTCAAATCCATGCGAAACCAATGATTTAGCTTCAGATACTTGCGATATAAGTGATATTGCTTCAAATGCAGACGAAATAAACGAGCTAGTTTCTAATCCAAGCGAAACACACGGCTTAATATTAAATCAATGCGATGTAGATGGATTAGCTTCAAATCCATGCGAAGCAAATGATTGAGCTTCAAACACTTGGGATATATGTGATATAGCTTCAAGTGCAGACGAAACTAACGAGTTAGCTTCAAAGCCATGGAAAACACACGATTTATCTGAAAATCAATGCGATGTAGAAGGTTTAGCTTCAAATCCATGCGAAACCAATGATTTAGCTTCAGATACTTGCGATATAAGTGATATTGCTTCAAATGCAGACGAATCAAACCAGTTAGCTTCAATTCCATGCGAAACACATGATTTAGCTGCAAATCAATGCGATGTAGAAGGTTTGGCTTCAAATCCATGAGACACAAATGATTTAGATTCAGATACTTGCGATATAAGTGATACAGCTACAGATACAGACGAAATAAACGAGTTAGCTCCAAATCCATGCGAAACACATGATTTGGCTTCAAATCATTGCGATGTAGAAGAATTAGCTTCAAATCCATGCGAAGCGAGTGATTGAGCTTGGAACATTTGGGATATATGTGATATTGCTTCAAATGCAGACGAAACAAACGAGTTAGCTTCAAATCCATGCGAAACTCATGATTTAGCTGCAAAGCAATGCTATGTAGAAGGTTTAGCATCTAATCCATTAGACACAAATGATTTAGCTTTAGATACTTGCGATATAAGTGATACAGCTTCAAATGCAGACGAAATAAACGAGCTAGTTTCCAATCCAAGCGAATCACATGATTTAGCTTCAAATCAAAGCGATGTAGAAAGTCTAGCTTCAAATCCATGCGAAACAAATTATTTAGCTTCAAACACTTGGGATATAAGTGATATGGCTTCAAATGCAGACGAAACCAACGAGTTATCTTCCTATCCAAGCGAATCATAAGATTTAGCTTCAAATCAATGCGATTTAGAAGGTTTAGCTTCAAATCCATGCGAAACAAATTATTTAGCTTCAGATACTAGCGATATAAGTGATATAGCTTCAAATGCAGATGAAACTAACGAGTTAGCTTCAAATCCATGCGAAACACATGATCAAGCTTCAAATCAATGCAATGTAGAAGGTTTAGCTTCAAATCCTTGCGACACAAATGATTTAGCTTCAGATACTTGCTATATAAGTGATTAGCTCAAATGCAGACGAATCAAACCAGTTAGCTTCAATTCCATGCGAAACACATGATTTAGCTGTAAATCAATGCGATGTAGATGGTTTTGCTTCAAATCCATGAGACACAAATGATTTAGATTCAGATACTTGCGATATAAGTGATATAGCTTCAAATGCAGACGGAAACAAACGAGTTAGCTTCATATCCAAGCGAAACACATGATTTAACTGCAAATCAATAGTATGTTGAAGGTTTAGCTTCAAATCCATGAGAAATAAATGGTTTAGCTTCAGATACTTGCGATATAAGTGATACAGCTACAAATGCAGACGAAACTAACGAGTTAGCTTCAAATCCATGCGAAACACATGATTAAGCTTCAAATCAATGCTATGTAGAAGGTTTAGCTTCAAATCCTTGCGACACATATGATTTAGCTTCAGATACTTACGATATAAGTGATACAGCTACAAATGTAGACGAAATAAACGAGTTAGCTTCCAATCCAAGCGAAACACATGATTTAGCTTTAAATCAATGCGATGTAGAAGGTTTTTCTTCAAATCCATGCGAAATAAATGATTTAGCTTCAAACACTTGAGATATAAGTTATATAGCTTCAAATGGAGACAAAACCAACGAGTTAGCTTCCAATCCAAGCGAATCACATGATTTAGCTTCAAATCAAAGCGATGTAGAAAGTCTAGCTTCAAATCCATGCGAAACAAATAATTTAGCTTCAGATACTAGCGATATAAGTGATATAGCTTCAAATGCAGACGAAACTAACGAGTTAGCTTCAAATCCATGCGAAACACATGATTAAGCTTCAAATCAATGCAATGTAGAAGGTTTAGCTTCAAATCCTTGCGACACAAATGATTTAGCTTCAGATACTTGCGTTACAAGTGATATAGCTTCAAATGCAGACGGAAACAAACGAGTTAGCTTCATATCCAAGCGAAACACATGATTTTGCTTCAAATCAATACGATGTAGAAGGTTTAGCTTCAAATCCATGCGAAACAAATGATTTAGCTTCAAACACTTGGGATATTTGTGATATAGCTTCAAATGCAGGCGAAACAAACGAGTTAGCTTCAAATCCAAACGAATCACATGATTTAGCTTCAATTCAATGCGATGTAGAAGGTTTAGCTTCGAATCCAAGTGACACAAATAATTAAGCATCAAATACTTGCGATATAAGTGATATAGCTTCAAATGCAAATTAAACAAACGAGATAGATTCATATCCAAGTGAAACACATGATTTAGCTTCAAATCAATCCGATGTAGAAGGTTTAGCTTCAAATCCATGCGTAACAAATGATTTAGCTTCAAACACTTGGGATATAAGTGACATAGCTTCAAATGCAGTCGAAACAAACGAGTTAGCTTCATATCCCAGCAAAGCACATGATTAAGCTTCAAACCAATGCTATGTAGAAGGTTTAGCTTCAAATCCATGCGACACAAATGGTTTAGCTTCAGATACATGTGATAAACATGATTTAGCTTAAAATGCATGCGAAACAAACGAGTTAGCTACAAATCCATGCGAAACACATGACTTAGCTTCAAATCATTGCGATGTAGAAGGATTAGCTTCAAATCCATGCGAAGCAAATGATTGAGCTTGAAACACTTGGGATATATGTGATATAGCTTCAAATGCAGACGAAACAAACGAGTTAGCTTCAAATCCATGCGAAATTCTTGATTTAGCAGCAAATCAATGCGATGTAGAAGGTTTAGCTTTAAAACCAGGCGAAACAAATAATTTAGCTTCAGATACTTGCGATATAAGTGATATAGCTTCAAATGCAGACTAAACAAACGAGTTAGCTTCATATCCGAGCGAAACACATCATTTAGATTCAAATCAATGCGATGTAGAAGGTTTAGCTTCAAATCCAAGCGAAACATATGATTTAGCTTCAGATACTTGCGATATAAGTAATATAGCTTCAAATGCAGTCGAAACAAACGAGTTTGTTTCAATTCCATGCAAAACACATGATTTTTCTTCAAATACTTGCGATATAAGTGATATTGCTTCAACTGCAGACGAAGCAAACGAGCTAGCTTCAAATCTATGCGATATAGAATGTTTAGATTCAAATGCATGCGAAACCAATGATTTAGCTACAGATACTTGCGATATAAGTGGCACAAATCCAAATGCAGACGAAACAGACCAGTTAGTTTCAATTCCATGCGAAACACACTATTTAGTTAATATTAATGCGCTGCAGAAGATTTAGCTTCAAATCCATGCGAAACAAATGATTTAGCTTCAGATACTAGCGATATAAGTGATATAGCTTCAAATGCAGACGAAGCTAACGAGTTAGCTTCAAATCCAAGCGAAACACATAATTTAGCTTCAAATCAATGCGATGTAGAAGGTTTAGCTTCAAATCCATGCGAAACAAATGATTTAGCTTCAAACACTTGTGATATAAGTGATATAGCTTCAAATGCAGACGAATCAAACGAGTTAGCTTCAAAATCCATGCGATACACATCATTTAGCATTACATCCATGCGAAGTAGTAGGCTTAGCTTCAAATCCAAGCGCAACAAATGATTTAGATGCAGATACTTGCGATATAAGTGATATAGCTTCAAATACAGGAGAAACAAACGAGTTAATATCAAATCCATGGAAAACACATGATTTAGCTGCAAATCAATGCGATGTAGAAGGTGTAGCTTCAAATCCAAGCGAAACACATGATTTAGCATCAGATACTTGCGATATAACTGAAATAGATTCAAATGCAGGGGAAACAAATGAGTTAGCATCAAATGCATGCAAAACACATGATTTAACTTCAAATCAAAGCGATGTAGAAGGTATAGCCTCAAATCCAAGCGAAACACATGATTTAGTTTCAAATGAATGCGATGTAGAAGGTTTAGCTTCGAATCCTTGCGAAACAAATGATTTAGCTTCAAACACTTGTGACATAAGTGATATAGCTGCCAATGCAGACGATTCAAACGGGGTAGCTTCAAAAGCCATGCGATACATATAATTTTGCTTCAAATCGATACGAGGTAGAAGGTTTAGCTTCAAATCCATGCGAAACAAATTATTCAGATTCAAACACTTGTGATATAAGTGATATATCATCAAATGCAGGCGAAACGAACGAGTTAGCATAAAATCCATGCAAAACACATGATTTAGCTGCAAATCAATGCGATGTAGAAGGTTTAGCTTCAAATCCATGCGAAACAAATGGTTTAGCTTCAAATACTTGCGGTTTAAATGAAATAGCTTCAAATGCAGGCGAAACAAACGAGTTAGATTCAAATGCATGCGAAGTACATGATTCAGCTTCAAATAAATGCGAAGTAGTAGGCTTAGCTTCAAATCAATGCAAAACAAATGGTTTAGCTTGAAATACTTGCGTTTATTTGAAATAGCTTCAAATGCGGCCGAAACAAACGAGTTAGCTTCAAATCCAAGGGAAACACATGATTTAACTTCAAATCGATGCGAAGTAGAAGGATTAGCTTGAAATCCATGCGACACAAATGATTTGGCTTCGAATACTTGTGATATACATGATTTAGCTTCAACTGCATTCGAAACAAACGCGTTGGCTTCAAATCCAAGCGATACACTTGATTTAGCTTCAAATCAATGAGAAGTAGAAGGCTTATATTCAAATCCATGCGAAACAAATGGTTTAGCTTCAAATACTTGCGGTTTAAATGAAATAGATTTAAACGCAGGCGAAACAAACGAGTTAGCAGCAAATCCATGCGAAACACATGATTCAGCTTCAAATCAATGCGAAGTAGTAGGCTTAGCTTCAAATCAATGAGAAACGAATGATTTAGTTTCACATACTTGCGAATATAAGTGATATAGTTTCACTGCAGGCGAAAAAAACCAAGTTAGCTTCAAATCCAAGCGAAACAAATGATTCAGCTTCAAATCAACGCGAAGTAGAAGGCTTAGCTTCAAATCTATGCGAAACAAATGGATTAGATTCGGATACTTGTGATATACATGATTTAGCTTCAACTGCATGCGAAACAAACGAGTTAGCATCAAATCCAAGCGATACACTTTATTTAGCTTCAAATAAATGCGAAGTAGTAGGCTTAGCTTCAAATCAATTTAAACAAATGGTTTAGCTTGAAATACTTGCGGTTTAATTGAAATAGCTTCAAATGCGGCCGAAACAAACGAGTTAGCTTCGAATCCAAGGGAAACACATGATTTAACTTCAATTCGATGCGAAGTAGAAGGATTAGCTTGAAATCCATGCGACACAAATGATTTGGCTTTGAATACTTGTGATATACATGATTTAGCTTCAACTGCATGCGAAACAAACGCGATGGCTTCAAATCCAAGCGATACACTTGATTTAGCTTCAAATCAATGAGAAGTAGAAGGCTTATATTCAAATCCATGCGAAACAAATTGTTTAGCTTCAAATACTTGCGGTTTAAATGAAATAGATTTAAACGAAGGCGAAACAAACGAGTTAGCTGCAAATCCATGCGAAACACATGATTCAGCTTCAAATCAATGCGAAGTAGTAGGCTTAGCATCAAATCAATGCGAATCATACGGTTTAGCTTCAAATACTTGTGATATACATGATGTAGATTCAACTGCATGCGAATCAAACGAGTTAGCTTCAAATCCACGGGAAACACATGATTTCACTTCAAATCAATGCGAAGTAGTAGGCTTAGCTTCAAATCAATGCGAAACAAATGGTTTAGCTTCAAATACTTGCGGTTTAAATGAAATAGCTTCAAATGCAGGCGAAACAAACGAGTTAGATTCAAATGCATGCGAAGTACATGAATCAGCTTCAAATCAATGCGAAGTAGTAGGCTTAGCTTCAAATCAATGCGAAACATATGGCTTGGATTCGAATACTTCTGTTACACATGATTTAGATTCAACTGCATGTGAATCAAACGTGTTAGCTTCAAATCCAAGCGGTACACATGATTTAACTTCAAATCAATGCGAAGTAGTAGGCTTAGCTTCAAATCAATGCGAAACAAATGGTTTAGATTCAAATACTTGTGATATACATGATTTAGCTTCAACTGCATGCCAAACAAACTAGTTACCTTCAAATCCATGCGAAAGACATGATTTAGCTTCACATCAATGCGAAGCAAAAGCCTTATCCTCAAATCCATGTGAAACAAATTGTTTAGCTTCAAATACTTGTGATATATATGATTTAGCTTCAACTGCATGCGAAACAAACGAGATAGCTTCAAATCAAAGGGAAACACATCATTTAACTTCAAATCAATGCGAAGTAGTAGGCTTAGCTTCTAATCAATGCGAATCAAATGTTTGAGCTTCAAATACTTGTGATATACATGATTTAGCTTCAACTGCATACGAAACAAACGAGTTAGTTTCAAATCAAAGGGAAATACATGATTTAACTTCAAATCAATGCGAAGTAGTAGGCTTAGCTTCAAATCAATGCGAAACACCTGGTTTAGCTTCATATGCTTGCGAAACAAACAAGTTAGCTTCAAATCCATGCGATTAGCATGATTTAACTTCAAATCAATGCGAAGTAGTAGGCTTAGCTACAAGTACATGAGAAACAAACGGTTTAGCTTCAAATACTTGTGATATACATGTTTTAACTTGAACTGCATGCGATACAACGAATTAGTTTCAAATCCAAGCGAAACACTTGATTTAGCTTCAAATCAATGCGAAGTAGAAGGTTTATCTTCAAATCCATGCGAAATAAATGTGATACCTTGAAATACTTGCGGTTTAAATGAACTAGCTTGAAATGCAGGCGACACAAACGAGTTAGCTTCAACTGCATGCGAAACACATGATTAAGCTTCAAATCAATGCTATGTAGAAGGATTAGCTTCAAATCCTTGCGACACAAATGATTTAGCTTCAGATACTTGCGGTACAAGTGAGATAGCTTCAAATGCAGACGGAAACAAACGAGATAGCTTCATATCCAAGCGAAACACATGATTCAGCTTTAAATCAATACGATGGTGAAGGATTAGCTTCAAATCCATGCGAAACAAATGATTTAGCTTCAAAACTTGGGATATAAGTGATATAGTTTCAAATGCAGACGGAAACAAACGAGTTAGCTTCATATCCAAGCGAAACACATGATTTAGCTGCAAATCAATGCTATGTAGAACGTTTAGCTTCAAATCCATGCGAAACAAATGATTTAGCTTTAGATACTTGCGATATAAGCGATATAGCTTCAAATGCAGGGGAAACAAACGAGTTAGCTTTAAATCCAAGCGAATCACATGATTTAGCTGCAAATCGATGCTATGTAAAAGGTTTTGCTTCAAATCCATGCGACACAAATGATTTAGATTCAGATACTTGCGATATAAGTGATATAGCTTCAAATGCAGGGGAAACAAACGAGTTAGCTCCAAATCCATGCGAAACACATAATTTAGCTTCAAATCAATGCGATGTAGAAGGATTAGCTTAAAATCCATGCGAAGCAAATGATTGAGCTTCAAACACTTGGGATATATGTGATATAGCTTCAAATGCAGAAAACAAACGAGTTAGCTTCAAATCCATGCGAAACACACGATTTAGCAGCAAATCAATGCTATGTAGAAGGTTTAGCTTCAAATCCATGAGACACAAATGATTGAGCTTCAGATGCTTGCGATATAATTGATACATCTTCAAATGCAGACGAAATAAACGAGTTAGCTTCCAATCCAAGCGAAACACATGATTTAGCATTAAATCAATGCGATGTAGAAGGTTTAGCTTGAAATCCATGCGAAACAAATGATTTATCTTCGGATACTTGCGATACAATTGATATAGCTTCAAATGCAGACGAAACAAACGAGTCAGCTTCAAATCCAAGCGAATCACATGATTTAGCTTCAAAGCAATGCCATGTATGAAGGTTTAGCTTCAAATCCATGCGACATAAATGATTCAGCTTGAGATACTTGCGATATAAGTGATATAGCTTCAAATGCAGGGGAAACAAACGAGTTAGCTTCAAATCCAAGCAAAACACATGATTAAGCTTCAAAGCAATGCGATGTATGAAGGTTTGGGTTCAAATCCATGCGAAACAAATGATTTAGCTTTAGATACTTGCGATATAAGTGATATAGCTTCAAATACAGGGGAAACAAACGAGTCAGCTTTAAATCCAAGCGAATCACATGATTTAGCTTCAAATCAATGCGATGTAGAAGGATTAGCTTCAAATCCATGCGAAGCAAATGATTGAGCTTCAATCACTTGGGATATATGTGATATAGCTTCAAATGCAGACGAAACAAACGAGTTAGCTTCAAATCGATGCGAAACACATGATTTAGCTGCAAATCAATGCGATGTAGAAGGTTTAGATCCAAATCCATGCGAAACAAATGATTTACTTTCAAACGCTTGGGATATAAGTGATATAGCTTCAAATCCATGAGACACAAATGATTGAGCTTCAGATGCTTGCGATATAATTGATACAGCTTCAAATGCAGACGAAACAAACGAGTTAGCTTCAAATCCATGCGAAACACATGATTTAGCTGCAAATCAATGCGATGTAGAAGGTTTAGATTCAAATCCATGCGAAACAAATGATTTAGTTTCAAACACTTGTGATATAAGTGATATAGCTGCAAATGCAGACGAATCAAACGGGATAGCTTCAAAATCCATGCGATACACATCATTTATCTTTAAATCTATGCGAAATAGAAGGCTTAGATTAAAATCCATGCGAAACAAATGATTAAGGTTCAGATACTTGCGATATAAGTGATATAGCTTCAAATACAGGCGAAACTAACGAGTTACCTTCAAATCCATGCGAAACACATAATTTATCTTCAAATCAATACGATGTAGAAGGTTTAGCTTCAAATCCAAGCGAAACAAATGATTTAGCTTCAGATATTTGCGATATAAGTGATATAGCATCAAATGCAGGCGAAACGAAAGAGGTAGCATGAAATCCAAGCCAAACACTTGATTTATCTTCAAATCAATGCGATGTAGAAGGTTTAGCTTCAAATCCAAGCGAAACACATGATTTAGCTTCAAATCAATGCGATGTGGAAGGTTTAGCTTCAAATCCAAGCGAAACACATGATTTAGCTTCAAATCAATGCGATGTAGAAGGTGTAGATTCATATCCATGCGAAACAAATGATTTAGCTTCAAACACTTGTGATATAAGTGATATAGCTGCAAATGCAGACGAATCAAACGGGATAGCTTCAAAATCCATGCGACACATATCATTTAGCATCAAATCGATACGATGTAGAGGGTTTATCTACAAATCCATGCGAAACAAATGATTTAGCTTCAAATCAATGCGATGTAGAAGGTTTAGCTTCAAATCCATGCGAAGCAAATGATTTAGGTTCAGATGCTTGCGATATAAGTGATGTAGCATCAAATGCAGACGAATCAAACGAGTTAGCTTCAAAATCCATGCGGTACACATCATTTAGCTTTAAATCCATGCGAAGTAGAAGGCTTAGCTTCAAATCCATGCGAAACAAATGATTTATCATCAGATACTTGCGATATAACTGACATAACTTCAAATGCAGGGGAAACAAACGAGTTAGTATCAAATCCATGCAAAACACATGATTTAGATTCAAATCAATGTGATGTAGAAGTTTTAACTTCAAATCCAAGCAAAACACATGATTTAGCTTCAAATCAATGCGATGTAGAAGGTTTAGATTCAAATCCATGCGAAACAAATGATTTAGCTTCAAACACTTGTGATATAAGTGATATAGCTGCAAATGCAGACGAATCAAACGGGATAGCTTCAAAATCCATGCGATACATATCATTTAGCTTCAAATCGATACGATGTAGAAGGTTTAGCTACAAATCCATGCGAAACAAATGATTTAGCTTCAAATCAATGCGGTGTAGAAGGTTTAGCTACAAATCCATGCGAAACAAATGATTTAGGTTCAGATGCTTTCGATTTAAGTGATGTAGCATCAAATGCTGACGAATCAAACGAGTTAGCTTAAAAATCCATGCCGTACACATCATTTTGCTTTAAATCCATGTGAAGTAGAAGGTTTAGCTTCAAATCCAAGCGAAACACATGATTTAGCATCAGAGACTTGCGATATAACTGAAATAGCTTCAAATGCAGGGGAAACAAACGAGTTAGCATCAAATCCATGCAAAACACATGATTTAGCTTCAAATCAATGCGATTTAGAAGGTTTAGCTTCAAATCCATGTGAAACACATGATTTAACTATAAATCCATGCAAAACACATGATTTAGCTTCAAATCAATGCGAAGTAGAAGGCTTATCTTCAAATTCATGCGAAACAAATCATTCAGCTTCAGATACTTGCGATATAAGTGATATAACTTCAAATGCAGACGGAACAAACGTGCTAGCGTCAACTCCATACGAAACACATTATTTAGCTTCAAAACAATACGATGTGGAAGGTTTAGCTTCAAACCAATGCGATGTGCACGACTTAGCTTCAAACCAATGCGATTTGTAAGGTTTAGCTTCAAATCCATGCTACACAAATGACTTGCATCAGATACTTGCGATATAAGTGATATAGCTTCAAATGCAGGCGAAACAAACGAAGTAGCTTCAAATCCAAACGAAACACATGCTTTAGCTTCAAATCAACGCGAGTAGAAGGCTTAGCTTCAAATCCGCGCGAAACAAATGATTCAGGTTCAAATACTTGCGATATAAGTGATATAGCTTCAAATGCAGGCGAATCAAACGAGTTAGCTTCAAAACCATGCGGAACACATGATTTAGCTTCAAATCAATGCGATGTAGAAGGTTTAGATTCAAATCCATGCGAAACAAATGATTTAGCTTCAAACACTTGTGATATAAGTGATATAGCTGCAAATGCAGACGAATCAAACGGGATAGCTTCAAAATCCATGCGATACATATCATTTAGCTTCAAATCGATACGATGTAGAAGGTTTAGCTACAAATCCATGCGAAACAAATGATTTAGCTTCAAATCAATGCGATGTAAAAGGTTTAGCTACAAATCCATGCGAAACAAATGATTTAGGTTCAGATGCTTTCGATTTAAGTGATGTAGCATCAAATGCTGACGAATCAAACGAGTTAGCTTAAAAATCCATGCGGTACACATCATTTTGCTTTAAATCCATGTGAAGTAAAAGGTTTAGCTTCAAATCCAAGCGAAACACATGATTTAGCATCAGAGACTTGCGATATAACTGAAATAGCTACAAATGCAGGGGAAACAAACGAGTTAGCATCAAATCCATGCAAAACACATGATTTAGCTTCAAATCAATGCGATGTAGAAGGTTTAGCTTCAAATCCATGTGAAACACATGATTTAACTATAAATCCATGCAAAACACATGATTTAGCTTCAAATCAATGCGAAGTAGAAGGCTTATCTTCAAATTCATGCGAAACAAATCATTCAGCTTCAGATACTTGCGATATAAGTGATATAGCTGCAAATGCAGACGAAACAAACGTGCTAGCTTCAACTCCATACGAAACACATTATTTGGCTTCAAAACAATGCGATGTGGAAGGTTTAGCTTCAAACCAATGCGATGTGCAAGATTTAGTTTCAAACCAATGCGATGTGTAAGGTTTAGCTTCAAATCCATGCGACACAAATGACTTGCATCAGATACTTGCGATATAAGTGATATAGCTTCAAATGCAGGCGAAACAAACGAAGTAACTTCAAATCCAAAAGAAACACATGCTTTAGCTTCAAATCAACGCGAAGTAGAAGGCTTAGCTTCAATTCCGCGCGAAACAAATGATTCAGGTTCAAATACTTGCGATATAAGTGATATAGCTTCAAATGCAGGCGAATCAAACGAGTTAGCTTCAAAACCATGCGGAACACATGATTTAGCTTCAAATCAATGCGATGTAGAAGGTTTAGCTTCAAATCCATGCGAAACAAATGATTTAGCATCAAACACTTGGGATATAAGTGATATAGCTTCAAATGCAGACGAATCAAACGAGTTAGCTTCAAAATCCATGCGATACATATCATTTAGCTTTAAATCCATGCGAAATAGAAGGCTTAGCTTCAAATCCATGCAAAACAAATGATTCAGCTTCAAATCAATACGATGTAGAAGGTTTAGCTTCAAATCCATGCGAAGCAAATGATTTAGGTTCAGATGCTTGCGATATAAGTGATGTAGCATCAAATGCAGACGAATCAAACGAGTTAGCTTCAAAATCCATGCGGTACACATCATTTAGCTTTAAATCCATGCGAAGTAGAAGGCTTAGCTTCAAATCCATGCGAAACAAATGATTTATCATCAGATACTTGCGATATAACTGACATAACTTCAAATGCAGGGGAAACAAACGAGTTAGTATCAAATCCATGCAAAACACATGATTTAGATTCAAATCAATGTGATGTAGAAGTTTTAACTTCAAATCCAAGCAAAACACATGATTTAGCTTCAAATCAATGCGATGTAGAAGGTTTAGATTCAAATCCATGCGAAACAAATGATTTAGCTTCAAACACTT
Organism: Megalopta genalis; assembly: GCF_051020955.1. Lineage (NCBI taxonomy): Eukaryota > Metazoa > Arthropoda > Insecta > Hymenoptera > Halictidae > Megalopta > Megalopta genalis. Next base: position 88,873 of record NW_027476700.1, on the reverse strand, counting down.
GTGATATAAGTGATATAGCTGCAAATGCAGACGAATCAAACGGGATAGCTTCAAAATCCATGCGATACATATCATTTAGCTTCAAATCGATACGATGTAGAAGGTTTAGCTACAAATCCATGCGAAACAAATGATTTAGCTTCAAATCAATGCGATGTAGAAGGTTTAGCTACAAATCCATGCGAAACAAATGATTTAGGTTCAGATGCTTTCGATTTAAGTGATGTAGCATCAAATGCTGACGAATCAAACGAGTTAGCTTAAAAATCCATGCGGTACACATCATTTTGCTTTAAATCCATGTGAAGTAGAAGGTTTAGCTTCAAATCCAAGCGAAACACATGATTTAGCATCAGAGACTTGCGATATAACTGAAATAGCTTCAAATGCAGGGGAAACAAACGAGTTAGCATCAAATCCATGCAAAACACATGATTTAGCTTCAAATCAATGCGATTTAGAAGGTTTAGCTTCAAATCCATGTGAAACACATGATTTAACTATAAATCCATGCAAAACACATGATTTAGCTTCAAATCAATGCGAAGTAGAAGGCTTATCTTCAAATTCATGCGAAACAAATCATTCAGCTTCAGATTCTTGCGATATAAGTGATATAACTTCAAATGCAGACGGAACAAACGTGCTAGCGTCAACTCCATACGAAACACATTATTTAGCTTCAAAACAATACGATGTGGAAGGTTTAGCTTCAAACCAATGCGATGTGCACGACTTAGCTTCAAACCAATGCGATTTGTAAGGTTTAGCTTCAAATCCATGCTACACAAATGACTTGCATCAGATACTTGCGATATAAGTGATATAGCTTCAAATGCAGGCGAAACAAACGAAGTAGCTTCAAATCCAAACGAAACACATGCTTTAGCTTCAAATCAACGCGAAGTAGAAGGCTTAGCTTCAAATCCGCGCGAAACAAATGATTCAGGTTCAAATACTTGCGATATAAGTGATATAGCTTCAAATGCAGGCGAATCAAACGAGTTAGCTTCAAAACCATGCGGAACACATGATTTAGCTTCAAATCAATGCGATGTAGAAGGTTTAGCATCAAATCCATGCGAAACAAATGATTTAGCATCAAACACTTGGGATATAAGTGATATAGCTTCAAATGCAGACGAATCAAACGAGTTAGCTTCAAAATCCATGCGGTACACATCATTTAGCTTTAAATCCATGCGAAGTAGAAGGCTTAGCTTCAAATCCATGCGAAACAAATGATTTATCATCAGATACTTGCGATATAACTGACATAACTTCAAATGCAGGGGAAACAAACGAGTTAGTATCAAATCCATGCAAAACACATGATTTAGATTCAAATCAATGTGATGTAGAAGTTTTAACTTCAAATCCAAGCAAAACACATGATTTAGCTTCAAATCAATGCGATGTAGAAGGTTTAAATTCAAATCCATGCGAAACAAATGATTTAGCTTCAAACACTTGTGATATAAGTGATATAGCTGCAAATGCAGACGAATCAAACGGGATAGCTTCAAAATCCATGCGATACATATCATTTAGCTTCAAATCGATACGATGTAGAAGGTTTAGCTACAAATCCATGCGAAACACATGATTTAGCTTCAAATCAATGCGATGTAGAAGGTTTAGCTTCAAATCCATGCGAAACAAATGATTTAGCATCAAACACTTGGGATATAAGTGATATAGCTTCAAATGCAGACGAATCAAACGAGTTAGCTTCAAAATCCATGCGATACATATCATTTAGCTTTAAATCCATGCGAAATAGAAGGCTTAGCTTCAAATCCATGCAAAACAAATGATTCAGCTTCAAATCAATACGATGTAGAAGGTTTAGCTTCAAATCCATGCGAAGCAAATGATTTAGGTTCAGATGCTTGCGATATAAGTGATGTAGCATCAAATGCAGACGAATCAAACGAGTTAGCTTCAAAATCCATGCGGTACACATCATTTAGCTTCAAATCGATACGATGTAGAAGGTTTAGCTACAAATCCATGCGAAACAAATGATTTAGCTTCAAATCAATGCGATGTAGAAGGTTTAGCTACAAATCCGTGCGAAACAAATGATTTAGGTTCAGATGCTTTCGATTTAAGTGATGTAGCATCAAATGCTGACGAATCAAACGAGTTAGCTTAAAAATCCATGCGGTACACATCATTTTGCTTTAAATCCATGTGAAGTAAAAGGTTTAGCTTCAAATCCAAGCGAAACACATGATTTAGCATCAGAGACTTGCGATATAACTGAAATAGCTTCAAATGCAGGGGAAACAAACGAGTTTGCATCAAATCCATGCAAAACACATGATTTAGCTTCAAATCAATGCGATGTAGAAGGTTTAGCTTCAAATCCATGTGAAACACATGATTTAACTATAAATCCATGCAAAACACATGCTTTAGCTTCAAATCAACGCGAAGTAGAAGGCTTAGCTTCAAATCCATGCAAAACAAATGATTCAGCTTCAAATCAATACGATGTAGAAGGTTTAGCTTCAAATCCATGCGAAACAAATGATTTAGGTTCAGATGATGGCGATATAAGTGATGTAGCATCAAATGCAGACGAATCAAACGGGATAGCTTCAAAATCCATGCGATACATATCATTTAGCTTCAAATCGATACGATGTAGAAGGTTTAGCTACAAATCCATGCGAAACAAATGGTTTAGGTTCAGATGCTTGCGATGTAATTGATGTAGCATCAAATGCAGACGAATCAAATCAAATCAAAGTTAGCTTCAAAATCCATGCGGTACACATCATTTAGCTTTAAATCCACGTGAAGTAGAAGGCTTAGCTTCAAATCCAAGCAACACACATGATTTAGCATCAGATACTTGCGATATAACTGAAATAGCTTCAAATGCAGGGGAAACAAACGAGTTAGCATCAAATCCATGCAAAACACGTGATTTAGCTTCAAATCAAAGCGATGTAGAAGGTATAGCTTCAAATCCAAGCGAAACACATGATTTAGCTTCAAATCAATACGAAGTAGAAGGCTTAGCTTCAAATCCATGCGAAACAAATGATTTAGGTTCAGATACTTGCGATATAAGTGATGTTGTTTCAAATGCAGGAGAAACAAACGAGTTAGCATCAAATCCATGCAAAACAAATGATTTAGCTTCAAATCAATGCGATGTAGAAGGTTTAGCTTCAAATCCATGCGAAACAAATGATTTCCTCTCAAATACTTGCGGTATAAATGAAACAGATTCAAATGCATGCGAAAGAAACGAGTTAGCTTCAAATCCATGCGAAACACATGATTTAGCTTCAAATCCATGCAAAACACATGATTTAGCTTCAAATCAATGCGAAACAAATGTTTCAGCTTCAGATACTTGCGATATATGTGATATAACTTCAAATGCAGACGAAACAAACGTGCTAGCTTCAACTCCATACGAAACACATTATTTAGCTTCAAAACAATGCGATGTGGAAGGTTTAGCGTCAAATCCATGCGAAACAAATGATTCAGGATCAAACACTTGGGATATAAGTGATATAGCTTCAAATGCAAACCAATCAAACGAGTTAGCTTCAAAATCCATGCGATTCACATCATTTAGCTTTCAATCCATGCGAAATAGAAGGCTTAGCTTCAAATCCATGCAAAACAAATGTTTCAGCTTCAAATCAATACGATGTAGAAGGTTTAGCTTCAAATCCATGCGAAGCAAATGATTTAGGTTCACATGCTTGCGATATAAGTGATGTAGCATCAAATGCAGACGAATCAAACGAGTTAGCTTCAAAATCCATGCGGTACACATCATTTAGCTTTAAATCCATGCGAAGTAGAAGGCTTATCTTCAAATCCATGCGAAACAAATGATTTATCATCAGATACTTGCGATATAACTGACATAACTTCAAATGCAGGGGAAACAAACGAGTTAGTATCAAATCCATGCAAAACACATGATTTAGATTCAAATCAATGTGATGTAGAAGTTTTAACTTCAAATCCAAGCAAAACACATGATTTAGCTTCAAATCAATGCGATGTAGAAGGTTTAGATTCAAATCCATGCGAAACAAATGATTTAGCTTCAAACACTTGTGATATAAGTGATATAGCTGCAAATGCAGACGAATCAAACGGAATAGCTTCAAAATCCATGCGATACATATCATTTAGCTTCAAATCGATACGATGTAGAAGGTTTAGCTACAAATCCATGCGAAACAAATGATTTAGCTTCAAATCAATGCGATGTAGAAGGTTTAGCTACAAATCCATGCGAAACAAATGATTTAGGTTCAGATGCTTTCGATTTAAGTGATGTAGCATCAAATGCTGACGAATCAAACGAGTTAGCTTAAAAATCCATGCGGTACACATCATTTTGCTTTAAATCCATGTGAAGTAGAAGGTTTAGCTTCAAATCCAAGCGAAACACATGATTTAGCATCAGAGACTTGCGATATAACTGAAATAGCTTCAAATGCAGGGGAAACAAACGAGTTAGCATCAAATCCATGCAAAACACATGATTTAGCTTCAAATCAATGCGATTTAGAAGGTTTAGCTTCAAATCCATGTGAAACACATGATTTAACTATAAATCCATGCAAAACACATGATTTAGCTTCAAATCAATGCGAAGTAGAAGGCTTATCTTCAAATTCATGCGAAACAAATCATTCAGCTTCAGATTCTTGCGATATAAGTGATATAACTTCAAATGCAGACGGAACAAACGTGCTAGCGTCAACTCCATACGAAACACATTATTTAGCTTCAAAACAATACGATGTGGAAGGTTTAGCTTCAACCAATGCGATGTGCACGACTTAGCTTCAAACCAATGCGATTTGTAAGGTTTAGCTTCAAATCCATGCGACACAAATGACTTGCATCAGATACTTGCGATATAAGTGATATAGCTTCAAATGCAGGCGAAACAAACGAAGTAGCTTCAAATCCAAACGAAACACATGCTTTAGCTTCAAATCAACGCGAAGTAGAAGGCTTAGCTTCAAATCCGCGCGAAACAAATGATACAGGTTCAAATACTTGCGATATAAGTGATATAGCTTCAAATGCAGCCGAATCAAACGAGTTAGCTTCAAAACCATGCGGAACACATGATTTAGCTTCAACTCAATGCGATGTAGAAGGTTTAGCTTCAAATCCATGCGAAACAAATGATTTAGCATCAAACACTTGGGATATAAGTGATATAGCTTCAAATGCAGACGAATCAAACGAGTTAGCTTCAAAATCCATGCGATACATATCATTTAGCTTTAAATCCATGCGAAATAGAAGGCTTAGCTTCAAATCAATGCAAAACAAATGATTCAGCTTCAAATCAATACGATGTAGAAGGTTTAGCTTCAAATCCATGCGAAGCAAATGATTTAGGTTCAGATGCTTGCGATATAAGTGATGTAGCATCAAATGCAGATGAATCAAACGAGTTAGCTTCAAAATCCATGCGGTACACATCATTTAGCTTTAAATCCATGCGAAGTAGAAGGCTTAGCTTCAAATCCATGCGAAACAAATGATTTATCATCAGATACTTGCGATATAACTGACATAACTTCAAATGCAGGGGAAACAAACGAGTTAGTATCAAATCCATGCAAAACACATGATTTAGATTCAAATCAATGTGATGTAGAAGTTTTAACTTCAAATCCAAGCAAAACACATGATTTAGCTTCAAATCAATGCGAAGTAGAAGGCTTAGCTTCAAATCCATGCAAAACAAATGATTCAGCTTCAAATCAATACGATGTAGAAGGTTTAGCTTCAAATCCATGCGAAACAAATGATTTAGGTTCAGATGATGGCGATATAAGTGATGTAGCATCAAATGCAGACGAATCAAACGGGATAGCTTCAAAATCCATGCGATACATATCATTTAGCTTCAAATCGATACGATGTAGAAGGTTTAGCTACAAATCCATGCGAAACAAATGGTTTAGGTTCAGATGCTTGCGATGTAATTGATGTAGCATCAAATGCAGACGAATCAAATCAAATCAAAGTTAGCCTCAAAATCCATGCGGTACACATCATTTAGCTTTAAATCCACGTGAAGTAGAAGGCTTAGCTTCAAATCCATGCGAAACAAATGATTTATCATCAGATACTTGCGATATAACTGACATAACTTCAAATGCAGGGGAAACAAACGAGTTAGTATCAAATCCATGCAAAACACATGATTTAGATTCAAATCAATGTGATGTAGAAGTTTTAACTTCAAATCCAAGCAAAACACATGATTTAGCTTCAAATCAATGCGAAGTAGAAGGCTTAGCTTCAAATCCATGCAAAACAAATGATTCAGCTTCATATCAATACAATGTAGAAGGTTTAGCTTCAAATCCATGCGAAACAAATGATTTAGGTTCAGATGATGGCGATATAAGTGATGTAGCATCAAATGCAGACGAATCAAACGGGATAGCTTCAAAATCCATGCGATACATATCATTTAGCTTCAAATCGATACGATGTAGAAGGTTCAGCTACAAATCCATGCGAAACAAATGGTTTAGGTTCAGATGCTTGCGATGTAATTGATGTAGCATCAAATGCAGACGAATCAAATCAAATCAAAGTTAGCTTCAAAATCCATGCGGTACACATCATTTAGCTTTAAATCCACCTGAAGTAGAAGGCTTAGCTTCAAATCCATGCGAAACAAATGATTTATCATCAGATACTTGCGATATAACTGACATAACTTCAAATGCAGGGGAAACAAACGAGTTAGTATCAAATCCATGCAAAACACATGATTTAGATTCAAATCAATGTGATGTAGAAGTTTTAACTTCAAATCCAAGCAAAACACATGATTTAGCTTCAAATCAATGCGATGTAGAAGGTTTAGATTCAAATCCATGCGAAACAAATGATTTAGCTTCAAACACTTGTGATATAAGTGATATAGCTGCAAATGCAGACGAATCAAACGGGATAGCTTCAAAATCCATGCGATACATATCATTTAGCTTCAAATCGATACGATGTAGAAGGTTTAGCTACAAATCCATGCGAAACAAATGATTTAGCTTCAAATCAATGCGATGTGGAAGGTTTAGCTACAAATCCATGCGAAACAAATGATTTAGGTTCAGATGCTTTCGATTTAAGTGATGTAGCATCAAATGCTGACGAATCAAACGAGTTAGCTTAAAAATCCATGCGGTACACATCATTTTGCTTTAAATCCATGTGAAGTAGAAGGTTTAGCTTCAAATCCAAGCGAAACACATGATTTAGCATCAGAGACTTGCGATATAACTGAAATAGCTTCAAATGCAGGGGAAACAAACGAGTTAGCATCAAATCCATGCAAAACACATGATTTAGCTTCAAATCAATGCGATTTAGAAGGTTTAGCTTCAAATCCATGTGAAACACATGATTTAACTATAAATCCATGCAAAACACATGATTTAGCTTCAAATCAATGCGAAGTAGAAGGCTTATCTTCAAATTCATGCGAAACAAATCATTCAGCTTCAGATTCTTGCGATATAAGTGATATAACTTCAAATGCAGACGGAACAAACGTGCTAGCGTCAACTCCATACGAAACACATTATTTAGCTTCAAAACAATACGATGTGGAAGGTTTAGCTTCAAACCAATGCGATGTGCACGACTTAGCTTCAAACCAATGCGATTTGTAAGGTTTAGCTTCAAATCCATGCGACACAAATGACTTGCATCAGATACTTGCGATATAAGTGATATAGCTTCAAATGCAGGCGAAACAAACGAAGTAGCTTCAAATCCAAACGAAACACATGCTTTAGCTTCAAATCAACGCGAAGTAGAAGGCTTAGCTTCAAATCCGCGCGAAACAAATGATACAGGTTCAAATACTTGCGATATAAGTGATATAGCTTCAAATGCAGCCGAATCAAACGAGTTAGCTTCAAAACCATGCGGAACACATGATTTAGCTTCAACTCAATGCGATGTAGAAGGTTTAGCTTCAAATCCATGCGAAACAAATGATTTAGCATCAAACACTTGGGATATAAGTGATATAGCTTCAAATGCAGACGAATCAAACGAGTTAGCTTCAAAATCCATGCGATACATATCATTTAGCTTTAAATCCATGCGAAATAGAAGGCTTAGCTTCAAATCCATGCAAAACAAATGATTCAGCTTCAAATCAATACGATGTAGATGGTTTAGCTTCAAATCCATGCGAAGCAAATGATTTAGGTTCAGATGCTTGCGATATAAGTGATGTAGCATCAAATGCAGATGAATCAAACGAGTTAGCTTCAAAATCCATGCGGTACACATCATTTAGCTTTAAATCCATGCGAAGTAGAAGGCTTAGCTTCAAATCCATGCGAAACAAATGATTTATCATCAGATACTTGCGATATAACTGACATAACTTCAAATGCAGGGGAAACAAACGAGTTAGTATCAAATCCATGCAAAACACATGATTTAGATTCAAATCAATGTGATGTAGAAGTTTTAACTTCAAATCCAAGCAAAACACATGATTTAGCTTCAAATCAATGCGATGTAGAAGGTTTAGATTCAAATCCATGCGAAACAAATGATTTAGCTTCAAACACTTGTGATATAAGTGATATAGCTGCAAATGCAGACGAATCAAACGGGATAGCTTCAAAATCCATGCGATACATATCATTTAGCTTCAAATCGATACGATGTAGAAGGTTTAGCTACAAATCCATGCGAAACAAATGATTTAGCTTCAAATCAATGCGATGTAGAAGGTTTAGCTACAAATCCATGCGAAACAAATGATTTAGGTTCAGATGCTTTCGATTTAAGTGATGTAGCATCAAATGCTGACGAATCAAACGAGTTAGCTTAAAAATCCATGCGGTACACATCATTTTGCTTTAAATCCATGTGAAGTAGAAGGTTTAGCTTCAAATCCAAGCGAAACACATGATTTAGCATCAGAGACTTGCGATATAACTGAAATAGCTTCAAATGCAGGGGAAACAAACGAGTTAGCATCAAATCCATGCAAAACACATGATTTAGCTTCAAATCAATGCGATTTAGAAGGTTTAGCTTCAAATCCATGTGAAACACATGATTTAACTATAAATCCATGCAAAACACATGATTTAGCTTCAAATCAATGCGAAGTAGAAGGCTTATCTTCAAATTCATGCGAAACAAATCATTCAGCTTCAGATTCTTGCGATATAAGTGATATAACTTCAAATGCAGACGGAACAAACGTGCTAGCATCAACTCCATACGAAACACATTATTTAGCTTCAAAACAATACGATGTGGAAGGTTTAGCTTCAAACCAATGCGATGTGCACGACTTAGCTTCAAACCAATGCGATTTGTAAGGATTAGCTTCAAATCCATGCGACACAAATGACTTGCATCAGATACTTGCGATATAAGTGATATAGCTTCAAATGCAGGCGAAACAAACGAAGTAGCTTCAAATCCAAACGAAACACATGCTTTAGCTTCAAATCAACGCGAAGTAGAAGGCTTAGCTTCAAATCCGCGCGAAACAAATGATACAGGTTCAAATACTTGCGATATAAGTGATATAGCTTCAAATGCAGCCGAATCAAACGAGTTAGCTTCAAAACCATGCGGAACACATGATTTAGCTTCAAATCAATGCGATGTAGAAGGTTTAGCTTCAAATCCATGCGAAACAAATGATTTAGCATCAAACACTTGGGATATAAGTGATATAGCTTCAAATGCAGACGAATCAAACGAGTTAGCTTCAAAATCCATGCGATACATATCATTTAGCTTTAAATCCATGCGAAATAGCAGGCTTAGCTTCAAATCCATGCAAAACAAATGATTCAGCTTCAAATCAATACGATGTAGAAGGTTTAGCTTCAAATCCATGCGAAGCAAATGATTTAGGTTCAGATGCTTGCGATATAAGTGATGTAGCATCAAATGCAGACGAATCAAACGAGTTAGCTTCAAAATCCATGCGGTACACATCATTTAGCTTTAAATCCATGCGAAGTAGAAGGCTTAGCTTCAAATCCATGCGAAACAAATGATTTATCATCAGATACTTGCGATATAACTGACATAACTTCAAATGCAGGGGAAACAAACGAGTTAGTATCAAATCCATGCAAAACACATGATTTAGATTCAAATCAATGTGATGTAGAAGTTTTAACTTCAAATCCAAGCAAAACACATGATTTAGCTTCAAATCAATGCGATGTAGAAGGTTTAGCTTCAAATCCATGCGAAACAAATGATTGAGCATCAGATACTTGCGATATAAGTGATATAGCTTTAAATGCAGGGGAAGCAATCGAGTTAGCTACAAATCCATGCGAAACAAATGATTTAACATCAGACACTTGCGATATAACTGAAATAGCTTCAAACGCAGGGGAAATAAACGAGTTAGCATCAAATCCATGCAAAAGACATGATTAAGCTTCAAATCAAAGCGATGTAGAGGGTATAGCTTCAAATCCATGCGAAACAAATGATTGAGCATCAGATACTTGCGATATAACTGAAATAGCTTCAAACGCAGGGGAAACAAACGAGTTAGCATCAAATCCATGCAAAACACATGATTAAGGTTCAAATCAAAGCGATGTAGAGGGTATAGCTTCAAATCCAAGCGAAACACATAATTTCGCTTCAAATCAATGCGGTGTAGAAGGTTTAGCTTCAAATCCATGCGAAACAAATGATTTAGCTTCAAACACTTGTGATATATGTGATATAGCTTCAAATGCAGACGAAACAAACGAGCTAGCTTCAAAATCCGTACGATACACATGATTTAGCTTCAAATCAATGCGATGTACAAGGTTTAGCTTCAAATCCATGCGAATCCAATAACTTAGCTTCAGATACTTGCGATGTAGAAGGTTTTGCTTCAAATCCATGAGAACAAATGATTTAGCTTCAAACACTTGGGATATACGTGATATAGATTCAAATGCGGCGAAACGAACGAGTTAGCTTCAAATCCATGCGAAACACATGATGTAGCTGCAAATCAATGCGATGTAGAAGGTTTAGCATCAAATCCATGCGAAACAAATGATTTAGCTACAGATACTTGCGATAAAAGTGACGTAGCTTCAAATGCAGGGGAAACAAACGAGTTAGCTTCAAATTCATGCAAAACGCATGATTAAGCTTCAATTCAATGCTATGTAGAAGGTTTAGCTTGAAATGCATAAGAAACCAATGATTCAGCTTCAGATACTTGCGATATAAGTGGCATAGCTTCAAATGCAGACGAAACAAACGAGTAAGCTTCAAATCCAAGCGAATCACATGATTTAGCAGCAAATCAATGGGATGTAGAAGGTTCAGTTTCAAATCCATGCGACACAAATGGTTTAGCTACAAATACTTGTGATATACGTTTTTATATTCATCTGCATGCGCAACAAAGGAATTAGCTTCAAATCCATGCGAAACAAATGGTTTAGCGTCAAATACTTGTGATATACATGATTCAGCTTGAACTGCATGCGAAACAAACGTGTTAGCTTCAAATCCGAGCGAAAGACATGATTTAGCTTCAAATCAATGCGAAGAAGAAGGCTTGGTTTCAAATCCATGCGTCACGAATAGTTTAGCTTCAAATACTTGTTTTATATATGATTTAGATTTAACTGCATGCGGAACAAACGAGTGAGATTCAAATCCAAGCGGAACACATGATTTAGCTTCAAATCAATGTGAAGAAGAAGGCTTAGCCATCCGAATCTAATGGTTTAGCTTCAACTACATGTGATATACATGATTTCGCTTCAACTTCATGCGGAACAAATGAGTTGGCTTCAAATACTTGTTTTATATATGATTTAGATTTAACTGCATGCGGAACAAACGAGTGAGATTCAAATCCAAGCGGAACACATGGTTTAGCTTCAAATCAATGTGAAGAAGAAGGCTTAGCCATCCGAATCTAATGGTTTAACTTCAAAGACTTGTGATATACGTGATTTAGCTTCAAATGCATGCGAAACAAACGAGTTTGCTTTAAACCATGCGAAACACATGATTTAGATTCAAATCAATGCGATGTAGAAGGTTTAGCTTCAAATCCATGCGAAACCAATGATTTCGCTTCAGATACTTGTGATATAAGTGACATAGCTTCAAATGCAGACGAAACAAACGAGTTAGCTTCAAATCCAAGCGAAACACATGATTTGGGAGCAAATCAATGCGATGTAGAAGGTTTAGATTCAAATCCATGCGAAACCAATGATTTAGCTTCAGATACTTGCGATATTAGGGACATCGCTTCAAATGCAGACGAAACAAAGCAGTTAGCTTCAATTCCATGCGAAACACATGATTAAGCTTCAAATCAAAGCGATGTAGAGGGTATAGCTTCAAATCCAAGCGAAACACATAATTTAGCTTCAAATCAATGCGGTGTAGAAGGTTTAGCTTAAAATCCATGCGAAACAAATGATTTAGCTTCAAACACTTGTGATATAAGTGATATAGCTTCAAATGCAGACGAAACAAACGAGCTAGCTTCAAAATCCGTACGATACACATGATTTAGCTTCAAATCAATGCGATGTACAAGGTTTAGCTTCAAATCCATGCGAATCCAATGACTTAGCTTCAGATACTTGCGATGTAGAAGGTTTTGCTTCAAATCCATGAGAACAAATGATTTAGCCTCAAACACTTGGAATATAAGTGATATAGATTCAAATGCGGCGAAACGAACAAGTTAGCTTCAAATCCATGCGAAACACATGATGTAGCTGCAAATCAATGCGATGTAGAAGGTTTAGCATCAAATCCATGCGAAACAAATGATTTAGCTACAGATACTTGCGATATAAGTGATATAGCTTTAAATGCAGGGGAAGCAATCGAGTTAGCTACAAATCCATGCGAAACAAATGATTTAGCATCAGACACTTGCGATATAACTGAAATAGCTTCAAACGCAGGGGAAATAAACGAGTTAGCATCAAATCCATGCAAAAGACATGATTAAGCTTCAAATCAAAGCGATGTAGAGGGTATAGCTTCAAATCCAAGCGAAACACATAATTTCGCTTCAAATCAATGCGGTGTAGAAGGTTTAGCTTCAAATCCATGCGAAACAAATGATTTAGCTTCAAACACTTGTGATATATGTGATATAGCTTCAAATGCAGACGAAACAAACGAGCTAGCTTCAAAATCCGTACGATACACATGATTTAGCTTCAAATCAATGCGATGTACAAGGTTTAGCTTCAAATCCATGCGAATCCAATAACTTAGCTTCAGATACTTGCGATGTAGAAGGTTTTGCTTCAAATCCATGAGAACAAATGATTTAGCTTCAAACACTTGGGATATACGTGATATAGATTCAAATGTGGCGAAACGAACGAGTTAGCTTCAAATCCATGCGAAACACATGATGTAGCTGCAAATCAATGCGATGTAGAAGGTTTAGCATCAAATCCATGCGAAACAAATGATTTAGCTACAGATACTTGCGATAAAAGTGACGTAGCTTCAAATGCAGGGGAAACAAACGAGTTAGCTTCAAATTCATGCAAAACGCATGATTAAGCTTCAATTCAATGCTATGTAGAAGGTTTAGCTTGAAATGCATAAGAAACCAATGATTCAGCTTCAGATACTTGCGATATAAGTGGCATAGCTTCAAATGCAGACGAAACAAACGAGTAAGCTTCAAATCCAAGCGAATCACATGATTTAGCAGCAAATCAATGGGATGTAGAAGGTTCAGTTTCAAATCCATGCGACACAAATGGTTTAGCTACAAATACTTGTGATATACGTTTTTATATTCATCTGCATGCGCAAAAAAGGAATTAGCTTCAAATCCATGCGAAACAAATGGTTTAGCGTCAAATACTTGTGATATACATGATTCAGCTTGAACTGCATGCGAAACAAACGTGTTAGCTTCAAATCCGAGCGAAAGACATGATTTAGCTTCAAATCAATGCGAAGAAGAAGGCTTGGTTTCAAATCCATGCGTCACGAATAGTTTAGCTTCAAATACTTGTTTTATATATGATTTAGATTTAACTGCATGCGGAACAAACGAGTGAGATTCAAATCCAAGCGGAACACATGATTTAGCTTCAAATCAATGTGAAGAAGAAGGCTTAGCCATCCGAATCTAATGGTTTAGCTTCAACTACATGTGATATACATGATTTCGCTTCAACTTCATGCGGAACAAATGAGTTGGCTTCAAATACTTGTGCTATTCATGATTTAGCTTCAACTGCATGCGAATCAAACGAGTTAGCTTCAAATCCACGCGAAACACATGATTTAGCTTCAAATCACTGCGAAGTAGAAGACTAAACGTCGATTCCATGCGAAACAAATGGTTTAACTTCAAAGACTTGTGATATACGTGATTTAGCTTCAAATGCATGCGAAACAAACGAGTTTGCTTTAAACCATGCGAAACACATGATTTAGATTCAAATCAATGCGATGTAGAAGGTTTAGCTTCAAATCCATGCGAAACCAATGATTTCGCTTCAGATACTTGTGATATAAGTGACATAGCTTCAAATGCAGACGAAACAAACGAGTTAGCATCAAATCCAAGCGAAACACATGATTTGGGAGCAAATCAATGCGATGTAGAAGGTTTAGATTCAAATCCATGCGAAACCAATGATTTAGCTTCAGATACTTGCGATATTAGGGACATCGCTTCAAATGCAGACGAAACAAAGCAGTTAGCTTCAATTCCATGCGAAACACATGATTAAGCTTCAAATCAAAGCGATGTAGAGGGTATAGCTTCAAATCCAAGCGAAACACATAATTTAGCTTCAAATCAATGCGGTGTAGAAGGTTTAGCTTAAAATCCATGCGAAACAAATGATTTAGCTTCAAACACTTGTGATATAAGTGATATAGCTTCAAATGCAGACGAAACAAACGAGCTAGCTTCAAAATCCGTACGATACACATGATTTAGCTTCAAATCAATGCGATGTACAAGGTTTAGCTTCAAATCCATGCGAATCCAATGACTTAGCTTCAGATACTTGCGATGTAGAAGGGTTTGCTTCAAATCCATGAGAACAAATGATTTAGCCTCAAACACTTGGGATATAAGTGATATAGATTCAAATGCGGCGAAACGAACAAGTTAGCTTCAAATCCATGCGAAACACATGATGTAGCTGCAAATCAATGCGATGTAGAAGGTTTAGCATCAAATCCATGCGAAACAAATGATTTAGCTACAGATACTTGCGATATAAGTGATATAGCTTTAAATGCAGGGGAAGCAATCGAGTTAGCTACAAATCCATGCGAAACAAATGATTGAGCATCAGATACTTGCGATATAACTGAAATAGCTTCAAACGCAGGGGAAACAAACGAGTTAGCATCAAATCCATGCAAAACACATGATTAAGCTTCAAATCAAAGCGATGTAGAGGGTATAGCTTCAAATCCAAGCGAAACACATAATTTCGCTTCAAATCAATGCGGTGTAGAAGGTTTAGCTTCAAATCCATGCGAAACAAATGATTTAGCTTCAAACACTTGTGATATATGTGATATAGCTTCAAATGCAGACGAAACAAACGAGCTAGCTTCAAAATCCGTACGATACACATGATTTAGCTTCAAATCAATGCGATGTACAAGGTTTAGCTTCAAATCCATGCGAATCCAATAACTTAGCTTCAGATACTTGCGATGTAGAAGGTTTTGCTTCAAATCCATGAGAACAAATGATTTAGCTTCAAACACTTGGGATATACGTGATATAGATTCAAATGCGGCGAAACGAACGAGTTAGCTTCAAATCCATGCGAAACACATGATGTAGCTGCAAATCAATGCGATGTAGAAGGTTTAGCATCAAATCCATGCGAAACAAATGATTTAGCTACAGATACTTGCGATAAAAGTGACGTAGCTTCAAATGCAGGGGAAACAAACGAGTTAGCTTCAAATTCATGCAAAACGCATGATTAAGCTTCAATTCAATGCTATGTAGAAGGTTTAGCTTGAAATGCATAAGAAACCAATGATTCAGCTTCAGATACTTGCGATATAAGTGGCATAGCTTCAAATGCAGACGAAACAAACGAGTAAGCTTCAAATCCAAGCGAATCACATGATTTAGCAGCAAATCAATGGGATGTAGAAGGTTCAGTTTCAAATCCATGCGACACAAATGGTTTAGCTACAAATACTTGTGATATACGTTTTTATATTCATCTGCATGCGCAACAAAGGAATTAGCTTCAAATCCATGCGAAACAAATGGTTTAGCGTCAAATACTTGTGATATACATGATTCAGCTTGAACTGCATGCGAAACAAACGTGTTAGCTTCAAATCCGAGCGAAAGACATGATTTAGCTTCAAATCAATGCGAAGAAGAAGGCTTGGTTTCAAATCCATGCGTCACGAATAGTTTAGCTTCAAATACTTGTTTTATATATGATTTAGATTTAACTGTATGCGGAACAAACGAGTGAGATTCAAATCCAAGCGGAACACATGATTTAGCTTCAAATCAATGTGAAGAAGAAGGCTTAGCCATCCGAATCTAATGGTTTAGCTTCAACTACATGTGATATACATGATTTCGCTTCAACTTCATGCGGAACAAATGAGTTGGCTTCAAATACTTGTGCTATTCATGATTTAGCTTCAACTGCATGCGAATCAAACGAGTTAGCTTCAAATCCACGCGAAACACATGATTTAGCTTCAAATCACTGCGAAGTAGAAGACTAAACGTCGATTCCATGCGAAACAAATGGTTTAACTTCAAAGACTTGTGATATACGTGATTTAGCTTCAAATGCATGCGAAACAAATGATTTAGCATAAGATACTTGCGATATTAGTGATATAGCTTCAACGGCAGACAAATCAACCGAGTTAGCTTCGAAATCCATTCGAGACACATGATTTAGCTTCAAATCAATGCTATGTAGAAGGTTTAGCTTCAAATCCATGCGACACAAATGATTTAGTTTCAGATTCTTGCGATATAAGTGATTAGCTTCAAATACAGACTAAGCAAACGAGTTAGCTTCAAATCCATGCAAAACACATGATTAAGCTTCAAATCAATGCTATGTAGGAGGTTTAGCTTCAAATCCAAGCGAAACACATGATTTAGGTTCCAAATAATGCAATGTGAAGGGTTTAGCTTCAAATCCATGCGAAACAAATGATTTAGCATCAGATAATTGCGATATAAGTGATATAGATTCAAATGCAGGGGAAACAAACGAGTTAGATTCAAATCCATGCAAAACACATGATTATGCTTCAAGTCAATGCTATGTTGAAGGTTTAGCTTCAAATCCATGCAAAACAAATGATTTAGATTCAAACACTTGGGATATAAGTGATACAGCTTCAATTGCAGACGAGTCAAATGAATTAGCTTCCAAATTCATGCGATACAAATGATTTAGCATCAAATCAAGATGATGTAGAAGGTTTAGCTTCAAATCCATGCGACACAAATGATTTGGCTTCAAATACTTGCGATATAAATGATATAGCTTCAAATGCATGCATAACAAACGAGTTAGCTTCAAAGCCATGCAAAACACATGATTAAGCTTCAAATCAATGCTATGTAGGAGGTTTAGCTTCAAATCCATGCGACACAAATGACTTAGCATCAGATACAGGCGATATAAGTGATGTAGCTTCAACTGCAGGAGAAACAAACGAGTTAGCTTCAAATCTATGCGGTGTAGAAGGTTTAGCTTCAAATGCATAAGAAACAAATGATTCAGTTTCAGATACTTGCGATATAAGTGATATAGCTTGAAATGCAGGCGGAACAAACGAGTTAGCTTCAAATCCATGCGAAACACATGATTTAGCTTCAGATACTTGCGATATAAGTGGCATAGCTTCAAATGCAGACGAAACAAACGAGTAAGCTTCAAATCCAAGCGAATCACATGATTTAGCAGCAAATCAATGCGATGTAGAAGGTTCAGTTTCAAATCCATGCGAAACAGATGATTTGGTTTCAGATACTTGCGATATAACTGAAATAGCTTCAAACGCAGGGGAAACAAACGAGTTAGCATCAAATCCATGCAAAACACATGATTAAGCTTCAAATCAAAGCGATGTAGAGGGTATAGCTTCAAATCCAAGCGAAACACATAATTTCGCTTCAAATCAATGCGGTGTAGAAGGTTTAGCTTCAAATCCATGCGAAACAAATGATTTAGCTTCAAACACTTGTGATATATGTGATATAGCTTCAAATGCAGACGAAACAAACGAGCTAGCTTCAAAATCCGTACGATACACATGATTTAGCTTCAAATCAATGCGATGTACAAGGTTTAGCTTCAAATCCATGCGAATCCAATAACTTAGCTTCAGATACTTGCGATGTAGAAGGTTTTGCTTCAAATCCATGAGAACAAATGATTTAGCTTCAAACACTTGGGATATACGTGATATAGATTCAAATGCGGCGAAACGAACGAGTTAGCTTCAAATCCATGCGAAACACATGATGTAGCTGCAAATCAATGCGATGTAGAAGGTTTAGCATCAAATCCATGCGAAACAAATGATTTAGCTACAGATACTTGCGATAAAAGTGACGTAGCTTCAAATGCAGGGGAAACAAACGAGTTAGCTTCAAATTCATGCAAAACGCATGATTAAGCTTCAATTCAATGCTATGTAGAAGGTTTAGCTTGAAATGCATAAGAAACCAATGATTCAGCTTCAGATACTTGCGATATAAGTGGCATAGCTTCAAATGCAGACGAAACAAACGAGTAAGCTTCAAATCCAAGCGAATCACATGATTTAGCAGCAAATCAATGGGATGTAGAAGGTTCAGTTTCAAATCCATGCGACACAAATGGTTTAGCTACAAATACTTGTGATATACGTTTTTATATTCATCTGCATGCGCAACAAAGGAATTAGCTTCAAATCCATGCGAAACAAATGGTTTAGCGTCAAATACTTGTGATATACATGATTCAGCTTGAACTGCATGCGAAACAAACGTGTTAGCTTCAAATCCGAGCGAAAGACATGATTTAGCTTCAAATCAATGCGAAGAAGAAGGCTTGGTTTCAAATCCATGCGTCACGAATAGTTTAGCTTCAAATACTTGTTTTATATATGATTTAGATTTAACTGCATGCGGAACAAACGAGTGAGATTCAAATCCAAGCGGAACACATGATTTAGCTTCAAATCAATGTGAAGAAGAAGGCTTAGCCATCCGAATCTAATGGTTTAGCTTCAACTACATGTGATATACATGATTTCGCTTCAACTTCATGCGGAACAAATGAGTTGGCTTCAAATACTTGTGCTATTCATGATTTAGCTTCAACTGCATGCGAATCAAACGAGTTAGCTTCAAATCCACGCGAAACACATGATTTAGCTTCAAATCACTGCGAAGTAGAAGACTAAACGTCGATTCCATGCGAAACAAATGGTTTAACTTCAAAGACTTGTGATATACGTGATTTAGCTTCAAATGCATGCGAAACAAACGAGTTTGCTTTAAACCATGCGAAACACATGATTTAGATTCAAATCAATGCGATGTAGAAGGTTTAGCTTCAAATCCATGCGAAACCAATGATTTCGCTTCAGATACTTGTGATATAAGTGACATAGCTTCAAATGCAGACGAAACAAACGAGTTAGCTTCAAATCCAAGCGAAACACATGATTTGGGAGCAAATCAATGCGATGTAGAAGGTTTAGATTCAAATCCATGCGAAACCAATGATTTAGCTTCAGATACTTGCGATATTAGGGACATCGCTTCAAATGCAGACGAAACAAAGCAGTTAGCTTCAAATCCAAGCGAATCACATGATTTAGCAGCAAATCAATGCGATGTAGAAGGTTCAGTTTCAAATCCATGCGAAACAGATGATTTGGTTTCAGATACTTGCGATATAAGTGATATAGCTTCAAATGCAGACAAAACAAGCGAGATAGCTTCAAATACAAGCGAAGCACATGATTTAGCTACAAATTACTGCGATGTAGAAGGTTTAGCTTCGAATCCATACGCAACAAATGGTCTAGGTTCAGATCCCTACGATATAAATGAGGTAGCTTCAAATGCAGGCGAAACAAAAGCATTAGCTTCAAATCCAAGCGAAACACATGATTTAGCGGCATATCAATGCGATGTAGAAGGTTTAGCTTCAAATTCGTGCGAAACACATGATTTATATCTAAATTAATGCGAAACAAATGAATTACTTTCAAGTTAATGCGAAACAAATGATTTAGTTTCAGATACTTGGAATATAAGTGATATAGCTTCAAATGCAGGCGAAACAAACGCGTTAGCTTCTAAATCCATGCGATACACATGATTTAGATGCAAATCAATGCGATGTAGAAGGTTTAGCTTCAAATCCATGCGAAACAAATGATTTAGCATCAGATAATTACGATATAAGTGATATAGCTTCAAATGCAGGCGGAACAAATGATTTAGCTTCAGATACTTGCGGTATAAGTGATATAGCTTCAAATGCAGGAGAAACAAACGAGTTAGCTTCAAAATCCATGCCACACACATGATTTAGCTTCAAATAAATGAGATGTAGAAGGTTTAGCTTCAAATCCAAGCGAAACACATGATTTAGTATCAGATACTTGGCATATAAGTGATATAGGTTCAAGTGCAGACGAATCAATCGAGTTAGGTTCAAAATCCATGCGATACACATGATATAGTTGCAAATCAATGCGATGTAGAAGGTTTAGCTTCAAATCAATGCGAAACAAATGATTTAACATCAGATAATTACGATATAAGTGATATAGCTTCAAATGCAGGGGAATCAAACGAGTTAGCTTCAAAGCCATGCAAAACACATGATTAAACTTCAAATCAATGCTATGTAGCAGGTTTAGCATCAAATCCATGCAACACAAATGATTTAGCATCAGATACTTGCGATATAACTGATATAGCTTCAAATGCAGGGGAGACAAACGAGTTAGCATCAAAATCCATGCGATACACATTATTTAGCTTTAAATCCATGGGAAGTAGAAGGCTTAGCTTCAAAACCATGCGAAACGAATGATTTAGGTTCAGATACTTGCGATATAATTGATATAGCTTCAAAAGCAGCCGAAACTAACGAGTTACCTTCAAATCCATGCGACACAAATGATTTAGCTTCAATCAATGCGATGTAGACGGTTTAGCTTCAGATCCATGCGAAACAACTGATTTAGCTTCAAACACTTGAGATATAAGTGATATAGCTGCAAATGCAGACTAATCAAACGAGTTAGCTTCAGAATCCATGCGATACACATCATTTAGCTTTAAATCCATGCGAAGTAGAAGGCTTAGCTTCAAATCCATGCGAAACAAATGACTTAGGTTCAGATACTTGCGACATAAGTGATATTGCTTCAAGTGCGGACGAAACAAAAGAGTTAGCTTTAAATCCATGCGGAACACATGATTTAACTTCATATCCATGCGAAACACATGATTTAGATTCAAATCAATGCGATGTATAAGGTTTAGATTCAAATCCCCGCGAAACAAATGATTTAGCTTCAAATAGTTGCGATATAAGTGATATAGCTTCAACTGCAGGCGAAACGAACGAGTTAGCTTCAAATCCATGCGAAACACATGATTTAGCTGCAAATCAATGCGATGTAGAAGACCTAGCATCAAATCCATGCGAAACTAACGATTTAGCATCAGATACTTGCGATGTATCTGATATAGCTTCAAATGCAGGGGAAGCAAACGAGTTAGCTTCAAATCAGTGCGAAACCCATTACTTAGCTGCAAATCAATGCGATGTAGAAGGTTTAGCTTCAAATCCATGCGACATAAATGATTTAGCTTCAAATACTTGCGATATAAGTGATATAGCTTCACGTGCAGACGAATCAAACGAGTTAGCTCCAAATCCAAGCGAATCACATGATTTAGCTGCAAATCAATGCGATGTAGGAGGTGCAGCTTCAAATCCATGCGACACAAATGATTTAGCTTCAAATACTTGCGATATAAGTGATATAGCTTCACGTGCAGACGAATCAAACGAGTTAGCTCCAAATCCAAGCGAATCACATGATTTAGCTTCAAATCAATGCGATCTAGAAAGTTTAGCTTCAATTCCATGCGAAACAAATAATTTAGCTTTAGATACTAGCGATATAAGTGATATAGCTTCAAATGCAGACGAGACTAACGAGTTAGCTTCCAATCCAAGCGAATCACATGATTTAGCTTCAAATCAATGCGATGTAGAAAGTTTAGCTTCAAATCCATGCGAAACAAATGATTTAGCTTTAGATACTAGCGATATAAGTTATATAGCTTCAAATGCATACGAGACTAACAAGTTAGCTCCAAGTCCATGCGAAACACATGATTTAGCTTCAAATCAATGCGATGTATAAGTTTTAGCTTCAAATCCAAGCGAAACACATGATTTAGCTTCAAATGAATGCTATGTAGAAGGTTTAGTTTCAAATCCATGCGAAACATATGATTTAGATTCAGATACTTGCGATATAAGTATTATAGCTTCAAATGCAGACGAATCAAACGAGTTAGCTTCTAAACCCATGCGATACACATGATTTATCATCAAATCAATACGATGTAGAAGGTTTAGCTTCAAATCCATGCGACACAAATGATTTAGGTTCAGATAGTTGCGATATAAGTGATATAGTTTCAAATGCAGGGGAAATAAACGAGTTAGCTTCAAATCCATACAATACACATGATTAGGCTTCAAATCAATGCTATGTAGAAGGTTTCGCTTCAAATCCATGAGACACTAATGATTTAGCTTCATATACTAGCGATATAAGTGATATAGCTTCAAATACAGACGAAACAAACGAGTTAGCTTCAAATCCAAGCGAATCACATGATTTAGTTTCAAACCAGTGCGATGTAGAAGGTTTAGCTTCAAATCCATGCGAAACAAATGATTTAACATCAGATAGGTTCGATATAAGTGATATAGTTTCAAATGCATGGGAAACAAACGAGTTAGCTTCAAATCCATACAAAACACATGATTAAACTTCAAATCAATGCTATGTAGAAGGTTTCGCTTCAAATCCATGAGACACTAGTGATTTAGCTTCATATACTAGCAATATAAGTGATATAGCTTCAAATACAGACGAAACAAACGAGTTAGCTTCAAATCCAAGCGAATCACATGATTTAGCTTCAAATCAATGCGATGTAGAAGGTTTAGCTTCAAATCCATGCGAAACAAATGATTTACCTTCAAACACTTGTGATATAAGTGATATAGCTGCAAATGCAGACGAATCAAACGGGGTAGCTTCAAAATGCAGGCGATACATATCATTTAGCTTCAAATCGATACGATGTGGAAGGTTTAGCTTCAAATCCATGCGAAACAAATGAGTTAGGTTCAGATGCTTGCGATGTAATTGATGTAGCATCAAATGCAGACGAATCAAACGAGTTAGCTTCAAAATCCATGCGGTACACATCATTTAGCTTTAAATCCACGTGAAGTAGAAGGCTTAGCTTCAAATCCAAGCAACACACATGATTTAGCATCAGATACTTGCGATAGAACTGAAATAGCTTCAAATGCAGGGGAAACAAACGAGTTAGCATCAAATCCATGCAAAACACATGATTTAGCTTCAAATCAAAGCGATGTAGAAGGTATAGCTTCAAATCCAAGCGAAACACATGATTTAGCTTCAAATCAATACGAAGTAGAAGGCTTAGCTTCAAATCCATGCGAAACAAATGATTTAGGTTCAGATACTTGCGATATAAGTGATGTAGTTTCAAATGCAGGAGAAACAAACGAGTTAGCATCAAATCCATGCAAAACAAATGATTTAGCTTCAAATCAATGCGATGTAGAAGGTTTAGCTTCAAATCCATGCGAAACAAATGATTTAACATCAGATAATTACGATATAAGTGATATAGCTTCAAATGCAGGGGAATCAAACGAGTTAGCTTCAAATCCATGCAAAACACATGATTAAACTTCAAATCAATGCTATGTAGCAGGTTTAGCATCTAATCCATGCAACACAAATGATTTAGCTTCAGATACTTGCTATATAAGTGATATAGCTTCAAATGCAGACGAAACAAACGAGTAAGCTTCAAATCCAAGCGAATCACATGATTTAGCAGCAAATCAATGCGATGTAGAAGGTTCAGTTTCAAATCCATGCGAAACAGATGATTTGGTTTCAGATACTTGCGATATAAGTGATATAGCTTCAAATGCAGACAAAACAAGCGAGATAGCTTCAAATACAAGCGAAGCACATGATGTAGCTACAAATTACTGCGATGTAGAAGGCTTAGCTTCGAATCCATACGCAACAAATGGTCTAGGTTCAGATCCCTACGATATAAATGAGGTAGCTTCAAATGCAGGCGAAACAAAAGCATTAGCTTCAAATCCAAGCGAAACACATGATTTAGCGGCATATCAATGCGATGTAGAAGGTTTAGCTTCAAATTCGTGCGAAACACATGATTTATATGTAAATTAATGCGAAACAAATGAATTACTTTCAAGTTAATGCGAAACAAATGATTTAGTTTCAGATACTTGGAATATAAGTGATATAGCTTCAAATGCAGGCGAAACAAACGCGTTAGCTTCTAAATCCATGCGATACACATGATTTAGATGCAAATCAATGCGATGTAGAAGGTTTAGCTTCAAATCCATGCGAAACAAATGATTTAGCATCAGATAATTACGATATAAGTGATATAGCTTCAAATGCAGGCGGAACAAATGATTTAGCTTCAGATACTTGCGGTATAAGTGATATAGCTTCAAATGCAGGAGAAACAAACGAGTTAGCTTCAAAATCCATGCCATACACATGATTTAGCTTCAAATAAATGAGATGTAGAAGGTTTAGCTTCAAATCCAAGCGAAACACATGATTTAGTATCAGATACTTGGCATATAAGTGATATAGGTTCAAGTGCAGACGAATCAATCGAGTAAGGTTCAAAATCCATGCGATACACATGATATAGTTGCAAATCAATGCGATGTAGAAGGTTTAGCTTCAAATCAATGCGAAACAAATGATTTAACATCAGATAATTACGATATAAGTGATATAGCTTCAAATGCAGGGGAATCAAACGAGTTAGCTTCAAAGCCATGCAAAACACATGATTAAACTTCAAATCAATGCTATGTAGCAGGTTTAGCATCAAATCCATGCAACACAAATGATCTAGCATCAGATACTTGCGATATAACTGATATAGATTCAAATGCAGGGAGACAAACGAGTTAGCATCAAAATCCATGCGATACACATTATTTAGCTTTAAATCCATGCGAAGTAGAAGGCTTAGCTTCAAAACCATGCGAAACGAATGATTTAGGTTCAGATACTTGCGATATAATTGATATAGCTTCAAAAGCAGCCGAAACTAACGAGTTACCTTCAAATCCATGCGACACAAATGATTTAGCTTCAAATCAATGCGATGTAGAAGGTTTCGCTTCAAATCCATGAGACACTAATGATTTAGCTTCATATACTAGCGATATAAGTGATATAGCTTCAAATACAGACGAAACAAACGAGTTAGCTTCAAATCCAAGCGAATCACATGATTTAGTTTCAAACCAGTGCGATGTAGAAGGTTTAGCTTCAAATCCATGCGAAACAAATGATTTAACATCAGATAGTTTCGATATAAGTGATATAGTTTCAAATGCATGGGAAACAAACGAGTTAGCTTCAAATCCATACAAAACACATGATTAAACTTCAAATCAATGCTATGTAGAAGGTTTCGCTTCAAATCCATGAGACACTAATGATTTAGCTTCATATACTAGCAATATAAGTGATATAGCTTCAAATACAGACGAAACAAACGAGTTAGCTTCAAATCCAAGCGAATCACATGATTTAGCTTCAAATCAATGCGATGTAGAAGGTTTAGCTTCAAATCCATGCGAAACAAATGATTTACCTTCAAACACTTGTGATATAAGTGATATAGCTGCAAATGCAGACGAATCAAACGGGGTAGCTTCAAAATGCAGGCGATACATATCATTTACCTTCAAATCGATACGATGTG
Source organism: Megalopta genalis (assembly GCF_051020955.1). Lineage (NCBI taxonomy): Eukaryota > Metazoa > Arthropoda > Insecta > Hymenoptera > Halictidae > Megalopta > Megalopta genalis. The sequence continues at coordinate 62,703 of NW_027476700.1, read as the reverse complement.
GAAGGTTTAGCTTCAAATCCATGCGAAACAAATGAGTTAGGTTCAGATGCTTGCGATGTAATTGATGTAGCATCAAATGCAGACGAATCAAACGAGTTAGCTTCAAAATCCATGCGGTACACATCATTTAGCTTTAAATCCACGTGAAGTAGAAGGCTTAGCTTCAAATCCAAGCAACACACATGATTTAGCATCAGATACTTGCGATAGAATTGAAATAGCTTCAAATGCAGGGGAAACAAACGAGTTAGCATCAAATCCATGCAAAACACATGATTTAGCTTCAAATCAAAGCGATGTAGAAGGTATAGCTTCAAATCCAAGCGAAACACATGATTTAGCTTCAAATCAATACGAAGTAGAAGGCTTAGCTTCAAATCCATGCGAAACAAATGATTTAGGTTCAGATACTTGCGATATAAGTGATGTAGTTTCAAATGCAGGAGAAACAAACGAGTTAGCATCAAATCCATGCAAAACAAATGATTTAGCTTCAAATCAATTCGATGTAGAAGGTTTAGCTTCAAATCCATGCGAAACAAATGATTTAACATCAGATAATTACGATATAAGTGATATAGCTTCAAATGCAGGGGAATCAAACGAGTTAGCTTCAAAACCATGCAAAACACATGATTAAACTTCAAATCAATGCTATGTAGCAGGTTTAGCATCTAATCCATGCAACACAAATGACTTAGCTTCAGATACTTGCGATATAAGTGATATAGCTTCAAATGCAGACGAAACAAACGAGTTAGCTTCATATCCAAGCGAAACACATGATTCAGCTGCAAATCAATGCGATGTAGAATGTTTAGCTTCAAATACATGCGAAACAAATGATTTAGCATAAGATACTTGCGATATTAGTGATATAGCTTCAACGGCAGACGAATCAACCGAGTTAGCTTCGAAATCCATTCGAGACACATGATTTAGCTTCAAATCAATGCTATGTAGAAGGTTTAGCTTCAAATCCATGCGACACAAATGATTTAGTTTCAGATTCTTGCGATATAAGTGATTAGCTTCAAATACAGACTAAGCAAACGAGTTAGCTTCAAATCCATGCAAAACACATGATTAAGCTTCAAATCAATGCTATGTAGGAGGTTTAGCTTCAAATCCAAGCGAAACACATGATTTAGGTTCCAAATAATGCAATGTGAAGGGTTTAGCTTCAAATCCATGCGAAACAAATGATTTAGCATCAGATAATTGCGATATAAGTGATATAGATTCAAATGCAGGGGAAACAAACGAGTTAGATTCAAATCCATGCAAAACACATGATTAAGCTTCAAGTCAATGCTATGTTGAAGGTTTAGCTTCAAATCCATGCGAAACAAATGATTTAGATTCAAACACTTGGGATATAAGTGATACAGCTTCAATTGCAGACGAGTCAAATGAATTAGCTTCCAAATTCATGCGATACAAATGATTTAGCATCAAATCAAGATGATGTAGAAGGTTTAGCTTCAAATCCACGCGACACAAATGATTTGGCTTCAAATACTTGCGATATAAATGATATAGCTTCAAATGCATGCATAACAAACGAGTTAGCTTCAAAGCCATGCAAAACACATGATTTAGCAGCAAATCAATGCGATGTAGAAGGTTTAGCTTCAAATCCATGCGAAACCAATGATTTAGCTTCAGATACTTGCGATATAAGTGGCATAGCTTCAAATGCAGACGAAACAAACGAGTAAGCTTCAAATCCAAGCGAATCACATGATTTAGCAGCAAATCAATGCGATGTAGAAGGTTCAGTTTCAAATCCATGCGAAACAGATGATTTGGTTTCAGATACTTGCGATATAAGTGATATAGCTTCAAATGCAGACAAAACAAGCGAGATAGCTTCAAATACAAGCGAAGCACATGATTTAGCTACAAATTACTGCGATGAAGAAGGCTTAGCTTCGAATCCATACGCAACAAATGGTCTAGGTTCAGATCCCTACGATATAAATGAGGTAGCTTCAAATGCAGGCGAAACAAAAGCATTAGCTTCAAATCCAAGCGAAACACATGATTTAGCGGCATATCAATGCGATGTAGAAGGTTTAGCTTCAAATTCGTGCGAAACACATGATTTATATCTAAATTAATGCGAAACAAATGAATTACTTTCAAGTTAATGCGAAACAAATGATTTAGTTTCAGATACTTGGAATATAAGTGATTTAGCTTCAAATGCAGGCGAAACAAACGCGTTAGCTTCTAAATCCATGCGATACACATGATTTAGCTTCAAATAAATGAGATGTAGAAGGTTTAGCTTCAAATCCAAGCGAAACACATGATTTAGTATCAGATACTTGGCATATAAGTGATATAGGTTCAAGTGCAGACGAATCAATCGAGTAAGGTTCAAAATCCATGCGATACACATGATATAGTTGCAAATCAATGCGATGTAGAAGGTTTAGCTTCAAATCAATGCGAAACAAATGATTTAACATCAGATAATTACGATATAAGTGATATAGCTTCAAATGCAGGGGAATCAAACGAGTTAGCTTCATAGCCATGCAAAACACATGATTAAACTTCAAATCAATGCTATGTAGCAGGTTTAGCATCAAATCCATGCAACACAAATGATCTAGCATCAGATACTTGCGATATAACTGATATAGCTTCAATTGCAGGGGAGACAAACGAGTTAGCATCAAAATCCATGCGATACACATTATTTAGTTTTAAATCCATGCGAAGTAGAAGGCTTAGCTTCAAAACCATGCGAAACGAATGATTTAGGTTCAGATACTTGCGATATAATTGATATAGCTTCAAAAGCAGCCGAAACTAACGAGTTACCTTCAAATCCATGCGACACAAATGATTTAGCTTCAAATCAATGCGATGTAGACGGTTTAGCTTCAGATCCATGCGAAACAAATGATTTAGCTTCAAACACTTGAGATATAAGTGATATAGCTGCAAATGCAGACTAATCAAACGAGTTAGCTTCAGAATCCATGCGATACACATCATTTAGCTTTAAATCCATGCGAAGTAGAAGGCTTAGCTTCAAATCCATGCGAAACAAATGACTTAGGTTCAGATACTTGCGATATAAGTGATATTGCTTCAAGTGCGGACGAAACAAAAGAGTTAGCTTTAAATCCATGCGGAACACATGATTTAACTTCATATCCATGCGAAACACATGATTTAGATTCAAATCATTGCGATGTATAAGGTTTAGATTCAAATCCGCGCGAAACAAATGATTTAGCTTCAAATAGTTGCGATATAAGTGATATAGCTTCAACTGCAGGCGAAACGAACGAGTTAGCTTCAAATCCATGCGAAACACATGATTTAGCTGCAAATCAATGCGATGTAGAAGACCTAGCATCAAATCCATGCGAAACTAACGATTTAGCATCAGATACTTGCGATGTATCTGATATAGCTTCAAATGCAGGGGAAGCAAACGAGTTAGCTTCAAATCAGTGCGAAACCCATTACTTAGCTGCAAATCAATGCGATGTAGATGGTTTAGCTTCAAATCCATGCGACATAAATGATTTAGCTTCAAATACTTGCGATATAAGTGATATAGCTTCACGTGCAGACGAATCAAACGAGTTAGCTCCAAATCCAATCGAATCACATGATTTAGCTGCAAATCAATGCGATGTAGAAGGTGCAGCTTCAAATCCATGCGACACAAATGATTTAGCTTCAGATACTTGCGATATAAGTGATATAGAGACAATTGCACGAGAAACAAACGAGTTATCTTCATATCCAAGCGAATCACATGATTTAGCTTTAAAGCAGTGCGAATTAGAAGGTTAACTTCAAATCCAGGCGAAACAAATAATTTACTTTCAAACTCTTGGGATATAAGTGATATAGCTTCAAATGCAGACGTATCAAACGAGTTAGCTTCCAATCCAAGCGAATCACATGATTTAGCTTCAAATCAATGCGATCTAGAAAGTTTAGCTTCAATTCCATGCGAAACAAATGATTTAGCTTTAGATACTAGCGATATAAGTGATATAGCTTCAAATGCAGACGAGACTAACGAGTTAGCTTCCAATCCAAGCGAATCACATGATTTAGCTTCAAATCAATGCGATGTAGAAAGTTTAGCTTCAAATCCATGCGAAACAAATGATTTAGCTTTAGATACTAGCGATATAAGTGATACAGCTTCAAATGCATACGAGACTAACGAGTTAGCTTCAAGTCCATGCGAAACACATGATTTAGCTTCAAATCAATGCGATGTATAAGTTTTAGCTTCAAATCCAAGCGAAACACATGATTTAGCTTCAAATGAATGCTATGTAGAAGGTTTAGTTTCAAATCCATGCGAAACATATGATTTAGATTCAGATACTTGCGATATAAGTATTATAGCTTCAAATGCAGACGAATCAAACGAGTTAGCTTCTAAACCCATGCGATACACATGATTGATCATCAAATCAATACGATGTAGAAGGTTTAGCTTCAAATCCATGCGACACAAATGATTTAGGTTCAGATAGTTGCGATATAAGTGATATAGTTTCAAATGCAGGGGAAATAAACGAGTTAGCTTCAAATCCATACAATACACATGATTAGGCTTCGAATCAATGCTATGTAGAAGGTTTCGCTTCAAATCCATGAGACACTAATGATTTAGCTTCATATACTAGCGATATAAGTGATATAGCTTCAAATACAGACGAAACAAACGAGTTAGCTTCAAATCCAAGCGAATCACATGATTTAGTTTCAAACCAGTGCGATGTAGAAGGTTTAGCTTCAAATCCATGCGAAACAAATGATTTAACATCAGATAGTTTCGATATAAGTGATATAGTTTCAAATGCATGGGAAACAAACGAGTTAGATTCAAATCCATACAAAACACATGATTAAACTTCAAATCAATGCTATGTAGAAGGTTTCGCTTCAAATCCATGAGACACTAATGATTTAGCTTCATATACTAGCAATATAAGTGATATAGCTTCAAATACAGACGAAACAAACGAGTTAGCTTCAAATCCAAGCGAATCACATGATTTAGCTTCAAATCAATGCGATGTAGAAGGTTTAGCTTCAAATCCATGCGAAACAAATGATTTACCTTCAAACACTTGTGATATAAGTGATATAGCTGCAAATGCAGACGAATCAAACGGGGTAGCTTCAAAATGCAGGCGATACATATCATTTAGCTTCAAATCGATACGATGTGGAAGGTTTAGCTTGAAATCCATGCGAAACAAATGATTTAGCATCAGATATTTGCGATATGACTGATATAGCTTCAAATGCAGTGGAAACAAACGAGTTAGCATAAAATCCATGCAAAACACATGATTTAGCTTCAACTCAAAGCGATGTAGAAGGTATAGCTTAAAATCCAAGCGAAACACATGATTTAGCTTCAAATCAATGCGATGTAGAAGGTTTAGCTTCAAATCCATGCGAAACAAATGATTTACCTTCAAACACTTGTGATATAAGTGATATAGCTGCAAATGCAGACGAATCAAACGGGGTAGCTTCAAAATGCAGGCGATACATATCATTTAGCTTCAAATCGATACGATGTGGAAGGTTTAGCTTCAAATCCATGCGAAACAAATGATTTAGGTTCAGATGCTTGCGATGTAATTGATGTAGCATCAAATGCAGACGAATCAAACGAGTTAGCTTCAAAATCCATGCGAAACACATGATTTAGCTTCAAATCAATGCGATGTAGAAGGATTAGCTTCAAATCCATGCGAAGCAAATGATTGAGCTTGAAACACTTGGCATATATGTGATATAGCTGCAAATGCAGACGAATCAAACGGGGTAGCTTCAAAATGCAGGCGATACATATCATTTAGCTTCAAATCAAAGCGATGTAGAAGGTTTAGCTTCAAATCCTTGCGACACAAATGATTTAGCTTCAGATACTTTCTATATAAGTGATTAGCTCAAATGCAGACTAAACAAACGAGTTAGATTCATATCCAAGCGAAACGCATGATTTATCTTCAAATCAATCCGATGTAGAAGGTTTAGCTTCAAATCCATGCGAAACAAATGATTTAGCTTCAAACACTTGGGATATAAGTGATATAGCTTCAAATTCAGTCGAAACAAACGAGTTAACTTCAAATCCAAGCGGAACAAATTATTTAGCTTCAAATCAATGCGATGTAGAAGGATTAGCTTCAAATCCATCCGAAGCAAATGATTTAGGTTCAGATACTTGCGATATAAGTGATATAGTTGCAAATGCAGACCAAACAAACGGGATAGCTTCAAAATCCATGCGATACATATCATTTAGCTTCAAATCGATACGATGTAGAAGGTTTAGCTACAAATCCATGCGAAACAAATCATTTAGCTTCAAATCAATGCGATGTAGAAGGTTTAGCTACAAATCCATGCGAAACCAATGATTTAGCTTCAGACACTTGCGATATAAGTGACATAGCGTCAAGTGCAGACGAAACAAACGAGTTAGCTTCAAATCCATGCGAAACACATGATTTAGCTTCAAATCAATGCGATGTAGAAGGATTAGCTTCAAATCCATGCGAAGCAAATGATTGAGCTTGAAACACTTGGCATATATGTGATATAGCTTCAAATGCAGACGAAACAAACGAGTTAGTTTCAAATCCATGCAAAACACACGATTTATCTGCAAATCAATGCGATGTAGAAGGTTTAGCTTCAAATCCATGTGAAACCAATGATTTAGCTTCAAACACTTGGGATATACGTGATATAGCTTCAAATGCAGACGAAACAAACGAGTTAGCTTCAAAGCCATGCAAAACACACGATTTATCTGAAAATCAATGCGATGTAGAAGGTTTAGCTTCAAATTCATGCGAAACCAATGATTTAGCTTCAGATACTTGCGATATAAGTGATATTGCTTCAAATGCAGACGAATCAAACCAGTTAGCTTCAATTCCATGCGAAACACATGATTTAGCTGCAACTCAATGTGATGTAGAAGGTTTGGCTTCAAATCCATGAGACACAAATGATTTAGATTCAGATAGTTGCGATACAAGTGATATAGCTTCAAATGCAGACGGAAACAAACGAGTTAGCTTCATATCCAAGCGAAACACATGATTTAACTGCAAATCAATAGTATGTTGAAGGTTTATCTTCAAATCCATGAGACACAAATGTTTTAGCTTCAGATACTTGCGATATAAGTGATACAGCTACAAACGCAGACGAAATAAACGAGTTAGCTCCAAATCCATGCGAAACACGTGATTTAGCATTAAATCAATGCGATGTAGAAGGTTTAGCTTGAAATCCATGCGAAACAAATGATTTAACTTCAAACGCTTGGGATATAAGTGATATATCTTCAAATGCAGACGAAACAAACGAGTTAGCTTCCAATCCAAGCGAATCACATGATTTAGCTTCAAATCAATGCGATGTAGGAAGTTTAGCTTTAAATCCATGCGAAACAAACTATTTAGCTTCAGATACAAGCGATATAAGTGATATAGCTTCAAATGCAGACGAAACTAACGAGTTAGCTTCAAATCACTGCTATGTAGAAGGTTTAGCTTCAAATCCTTGCGACACATATGATTTAGCTTCAGATACTTACGATATAAGTGATACAGCTACAAATGCAGACGAAATAAACGAGTTAGCTTCCAATCCAAGCGAAACACATGATTTAGCTTTAAATCAATGCGATGTAGAAGGTTTTGCTTCAAATCCATGCGAAACAAATGATTTAGCTTCAAACACTTGGGATATAAGTTATATAGCTTCAAATGCAGACGAAACCAACGAGTTAGCTTCTAATCCAAGCGAATCACATGATTTAGCTTCAAATCATTGCGATGTAGAAGAATTAGCTTCAAATCCATGCGTAGCAAGTGATTGAGCTTGGAACACTTGGGATATATGTGATATTGCTTCAAATGCAGACGAAAGAAACGAGTTAGCTTCAAATCCATGCGAAACTCATGATTTAGCTCCAAAGCAATGCTATGTAGAAGGTTTAGCATCTAATCCATTAGACACAAATGATTTAGCTTTAGATACTTGCGATATAAGTGATACAGCTTCAAATGCAGACGAAATAAACGAGCTAGTTTCCAATCCAAGCGAATCACATGATTTAGCTTCAAATCAAAGCGATGTAGAAGGTTTAGCTTCAAATCCTTGCGACACAAATGATTTAGCTTCAGATACTTTCTATATAAGTGATTAGCTCAAATGCAGACTAAACAAACGAGTTAGATTCATATCCAAGCGAAACGCATGATTTATCTTCGAATCAATCCGATGTAGAAGGTTTAGCTTCAAATCCATGCGAAACAAATGATTTAGCTTCAAACACTTGGGATATAAGTGATATAGCTTCAAATTCAGTCGAAACAAACGAGTTAACTTCATATCCAAGCGGAACAAATTATTTAGCTTCAAATCAATGCGATGTAGAAGGATTAGCTTCAAATCCATCCGAAGCAAATGATTTAGGTTCAGATACTTGCGATATAAGTGATATAGTTGCAAATGCAGACCAAACAAACGGGATAGCTTCAAAATCCATGCGATACATATCATTTAGCTTCAAATCGATACGATGTAGAAGGTTTAGCTACAAATCCATGCGAAACAAATCATTTAGCTTCAAATCAATGCGATGTAGAAGGTTTAGCTACAAATCCATGCGAAACCAATGATTTAGCTTCAAACACTTGCGATATAAGTGACATAGCGTCAAGTGCAGACGAAACAAACGAGTTAGCTTCAAATCCATGCGAAACACATGATTTAGCTTCCAATCAATGCGATGTAGAAGGATTAGCTTCAAATCCATGCGAAACAAATAATTTAGCTTCAGTTTTTTGCGGTATAAATGAAACAGATTCAAATGCATGCGAAAGAAACGAGTTAGCTTCAAATCCATGCGAAACACATGATTTAGCTTCAAATCCATGCAAAACACATGATTTAGCTTCAAATCAATACGATGTAGAAGGTTTAGCTTCAAATCCATGCGAAACAAATGATTTAGGTTCAGATGCTTGGGATATAAGTGATGTAGCATCAAATGCAGACGAATCAAACGAGTTAGCTTCAAAATCCATGCGGTACACATCATTTAGCTTTAAATCCATGCGAAATAGAAGGCTTAGCTTCAAATCCATGCGAAACAAATGATTTAGCATCAGATACTTGCGATATAACTGTCATAGCTGCAAATGCAGGGGAAACAAACGAGTTAGTATCAAATCCATGCAGAACACATGATTTAGCTTCAAATCAATGCTATGTAGAAGGTTTAGCTTCAAATCCAAGCGAAACACATGATTTAGCTTCAAATCAATGCGATGTAGAAGGTTTAGATTCAAATCCATGCGAAACAAATGATTTAGCTTCAAACACTTGTGATATAAGTGATATAGCTGCAAATGCAGACGAATCAAACGAGTTAGCTTAAAAATCCATGCGGTACACATCATTTAGCTTTAAATCCATGTGAAGTAGAAGGCTTAGCTACAAATCCATGCGAAACAAATGATTTAGCATCAGATACTTGCGATATAACTGACATAGCTTCAAATGCAGGGGAAACAAACGAGTTAGCATCAAATCCATGCAAAACACATGATTTAGCTTCAAATAAATGCGATGTAGAAGGTTTAGCTTCAAATCCAAGTGAAACACATGATTTAGCATCAGATACTTGCGATATTAATAAAATACCTTCAAATGCAGGGGAAACAAACGAGTTAGCATCAAATCCATGCAAAACACATGATTTAGCTTCAAATCAAAGCGATGTAGAAGGTATAGCTACAAATCCAAGCGAAACACATGATTTAGCTTCAAATCAATGCGATGTAGAAGGTTTAGTTTCAAATCCATGCGAAACAAATGATTTAGCTTCAAACACTTGTGATATAAGTGATATAGCTGCAAATGCAGACGAATCAAATGGGATAGCTTCAAAATCCATGCGATACATAGCATTTAGCTTCAAATCGATACGATGTAGAAGGTTTAGCTACAAATCCATGCGAAACAAATGATTTAGGTTCAGATGCTTGCGATGTAATTGATGTAGCATCAAATGCAGACGAATCAAACGAGTTAGCTTCAAAATCCATCAGGTACACATCATTTAGCTTTAAATCTATGCGAAGTAGAAGGCTTAGCTACAAATTCATGCTGAACAAATGATTTAGGTTCAGATACTTGCGATATAACTGAAGTAGCTTCAAATGCAGGGGAAACAAACGAGTTAGCATCAAATCCATGCAAAACACATGATTTAGTTTCAAATCAATGCGACGTAGACGGTTTAGCTTCAAATCCAAGCGAAACACATGATTTAGCTTCAAATCAATGCGATGTAGAAGGTTTAGCTTCACATCCATGCAAAACAAATGATTTAGCTTCAAATCAATGCGATGTAGAAGGTTTAGCTACAAATCCATGCGAAACAAATGATTTAGGTTCAGATGCTTGCGATATAAGTAATGTAGCATCAAATGCAGACGAATCATATGAGTTAGCTTAAAAATCCATGCGGTACACATCATTTAGCTTTAAATCCATGTGAAGTAGAAGGCTTAGCTTCAAATCCATGCGAAACAAATGATTGAGCTTGAAACACTTGGGATATATGTGATATAGCTTCAAATGCAGACGAAACAAACGAGTTAGCTTCCAATCCAAGCGAATCACATGATTTAGCTTCAAATCAATGCGATGTAGGAAGTTTAGCTTTAAATCCATGCGAAACAAACTATTTAGCTTCAGATACAAGCGATATAAGTGATATAGCTTCAAATGCAGACGAAACTAACGAGTTAGCTTCAAATCACTGCTATGTAGAAGGTTTAGCTTCAAATCCTTGCGACACATATGATTTAGCTTCAGATACTTACGATATAAGTGATACAGCTACAAATGCAGACGAAATAAACGAGTTAGCTTCCAATCCAAGCGAAACACATGATTTAGCTTTAAATCAATGCGATGTAGAAGGTTTTGCTTCAAATCCATGCGAAACAAATGATTTAGCTTCAAACACTTGGGATATAAGTTATATAGCTTCAAATGCAGACGAAACCAACGAGTTAGCTTCTAATCCAAGCGAATCACATGATTTAGCTTCAAATCATTGCGATGTAGAAGAATTAGCTTCAAATCCATGCGTAGTAAGTGATTGAGCTTGGAACACTTGGGATATATGTGATATTGCTTCAAATGCAGACGAAAGAAACGAGTTAGCTTCAAATCCATGCGAAACTCATGATTTAGCTCCAAAGCAATGCTATGTAGAAGGTTTAGCATCTAATCCATTAGACACAAATGATTTAGCTTTAGATACTTGCGATATAAGTGATACAGCTTCAAATGCAGACGAAATAAACGAGCTAGTTTCCAATCCAAGCGAATCACATGATTTAGCTTCAAATCAAAGCGATGTAGAAGGTTTAGCTTCAAATCCTTGCGACACAAATGATTTAGCTTCAGATACTTTCTATATAAGTGATTAGCTCAAATGCAGACTAAACAAACGAGTTAGATTCATATCCAAGCGAAACGCATGATTTATCTTCGAATCAATCCGATGTAGAAGGTTTAGCTTCAAATCCATGCGAAACAAATGATTTAGCTTCAAACACTTGGGATATAAGTGATATAGCTTCAAATTCAGTCGAAACAAACGAGTTAACTTCAAATCCAAGCGGAACAAATTATTTAGCTTCAAATCAATGCGATGTAGAAGGATTAGCTTCAAATCCATCCGAAGCAAATGATTTAGGTTCAGATACTTGCGATATAAGTGATATAGTTGCAAATGCAGACCAAACAAACGGGATAGCTTCAAAATCCATGCGATACATATCATTTAGCTTCAAATCGATACGATGTAGAAGGTTTAGCTACAAATCCATGCGAAACAAATCATTTAGCTTCAAATCAATGCGATGTAGAAGGTTTAGCTACAAATCCATGCGAAACCAATGATTTAGCTTCAAACACTTGCGATATAAGTGACATAGCGTCAAGTGCAGACGAAACAAACGAGTTAGCTTCAAATCCATGCGAAACACATGATTTAGCTTCCAATCAATGCGATGTAGAAGGATTAGCTTCAAATCCATGCGAAACAAATAATTTAGCTTCAGTTTTTTGCGGTATAAATGAAACAGATTCAAATGCATGCGAAAGAAACGAGTTAGCTTCAAATCCATGCGAAACACATGATTTAGCTTCAAATCCATGCAAAACACATGATTTAGCTTCAAATCAATGCGAAACAAATGATTCAGCTTCAGATACTTGCGATATAAGTGATATAGCATCAAATGCAGGCTAAACGGACGAGTTAGCATGAAATCAAAGCAAAACACATGATTTATCTTCAAATCAATGCGATGTAGAAGGTTTAGCTTCAAATTCACGCGAAACAAATGTTTCTGCTTCAAATCAATACGATGTAGAATGTTTAGCTTCAAATCCATGCGAAACAAATGATTTAGCTTCAGATACTAGCGATAGAAGTGATATAGCATCGAATGCAGGCGAAACGAACGAGTTAGCTTCAAATCCATGCAAAACACATGATTTAGCTTCAAATCAAAGCGATGTAGAAGGTATAGCTTCAAATCCAAGCGAAACACATGATTTAGCTTCAAATCAATACGATGTAGAAGGTTTAGCTTCAAATCCATGCAAAACAAATGATTAAGCTTCAAATCAATACGATGTAGAAGGTTTAGCTTCAAATCCATGCGAAACAAATGATTTAGGTTCAGATGCTTGGGATATAAGTGATGTAGCATCAAATGCAGACGAATCAAACGAGTTAGCTTCAAAATCCATGCGGTACACATCATTTAGCTTTAAATCCATGCGAAATAGAAGGCTTAGCTTCAAATCCATGCGAAACAAATGATTTAGCATCAGATACTTGCGATATAACTGTCATAGCTGCAAATGCAGGGGAAACAAACGAGTTAGTATCAAATCCATGCAAAACACATGATTTAGCTTCAAATCAATGCTATGTAGAAGGTTTAGCTTCAAATCCAAGCGTAACACATGATTTAGCTTCAAATCAATGCGATGTAGAAGGTTTAGATTCAAATCCATGCGAAACAAATGATTTAGCTTCAAACACTTGTGATATAAGTGATATAGCTGCAAATGCAGACGAATCAAACGAGTTAGCTTAAAAATCCATGCGGTACACATCATTTAGCTTTAAATCCATGTGAAGTAGAAGGCTTAGCTACAAATCCATGCGAAACAAATGATTTAGCATCAGATACTTGCGATATAACTGACATAGCTTCAAATGCAGGGGAAACAAACGAGTTAGCATCAAATCCATGCAAAACACATGATTTAGCTTCAAATCAATGCGATGTAGAAGGTTTAGCTTCAAATCCAAGTGAAACACATGATTTAGCATCAGATACTTGCGATATTAATAAAATACCTTCAAATGCAGGGGAAACAAACGAGTTAGCATCAAATCCATGCAAAACACATGATTTAGCTTCAAATCAAAGCGATGTAGAAGGTATAGCTACAAATCCAAGCGAAAAACATGATTTAGCTTCAAATCAATGCGATGTAGAAGGTTTAGTTTCAAATCCATGCGAAACAAATGATTTAGCTTCAAACACTTGTGATATAAGTGATATAGCTGCAAATGCAGACGAATCAAATGGGATAGCTTCAAAATCCATGCGATACATAGCATTTAGCTTCAAATCGATACGATGTAGAAGGTTTAGCTACAAATCCATGCGAAACAAATGATTTAGGTTCAGATGCTTGCGATGTAATTGATGTAGCATCAAATGCAGACGAATCAAACGAGTTAGCTTCAAAATCCATCAGGTACACATCATTTAGCTTTAAATCCATGCGAAGTAGAAGGCTTAGCTACAAATTCATGCTGAACAAATGATTTAGGTTCAGATACTTGCGATATAACTGAAGTAGCTTCAAATGCAGGGGAAACAAACGAGTTAGCATCAAATCCATGCAAAACACATGATTTAGTTTCAAATCAATGCGACGTAGACGGTTTAGCTTCAAATCCAAGCGAAACACATGATTTAGCTTCAAATCAATGCGATGTAGAAGGTTTAGCTTCACATCCATGCAAAACAAATGATTTAGCTTCAAATCAATGCGATGTAGAAGGTTTAGCTACAAATCCATGCGAAACAAATGATTTAGGTTCAGATGCTTGCGATATAAGTAATGTAGCATCAAATGCAGACGAATCATACGAGTTAGCTTAAAAATCCATGCGGTACACATCATTTAGCTTTAAATCCATGTGAAGTAGAAGGCTTAGCTTCAAATCCATGCGAAACAAATGATTTAGCATCAGATACTTGCGATATAACTGACATAGCTTTAAATGCAGGGGAAACAAACGAGTTAGCAACAAATCCATGCAAAACACATGATTTAGCTTCAAATCAAAGCGATGTAGAAGGTATAGCTTCAAATCCAAGCGAAACACATGATTTACCTTCAAATCAATGCGATGTAGAAGGTTTAGATTCAAATCCATGCGAACCAAATGATTTAGCTTCAAACACTTGTGATATAAGTGATATAGCTGCAAATGCAGACGAATCAAACGGGATAGCTTCAAAATCCATGCGATACATATCATTTAGCTTTAAATCCACGTGAAGTAGAAGGCTTAGCTTCAAATCCAAGCAACACACATGATTTAGCATCAGATACTTGCGATATAACTGAAATAGCTTCAAATGCAGGGGAAACAAACGAGTTAGCATCAAATCCATGCAAAACACATGATTTAGCTTCAAATCAAAGCGATGTAGAAGGTATTGCTTCAAATCCAAGCGAAACACATGATTTAGCTTCAAATCAATACGAAGTAGAAGGCTTAGCTTCAAATCCATGCGAATCAAATGATTTCGCTTCAAACACTTGGGATATAAGTGATATAGCTTCAAATGCAGACGAAACAAACGAGTTAGCTTCAAGTACAAGCGAAACACATGATTTAGCTTCAAATCAATGCTACGTAGAAGGTTTAGCTTCAACACCATGCGACACAAATGTTTCACCTTCAGATACTTGTGATATAAGTGATATAGCTTCAAATGCAGACTAAACAGACGAGTTAGCTTCATATCCGAGCGAAACACATGATTTAGCTCCAAATCAATGCGAAGTAGAAAGCTTAGCTTCAAATCCATGCGGAACAAATGATTTAGCTTCAAATACTTGCGATATAAATGATATAGCTACAAATGCAGGCGAAACGAACGAGTTAGCTTCAAACCAATGCGAATGACATGATTTAGCTGCAAATCGATGCGATGTAGAAGGATTACCTTCAAATCCATGCGAAACAAATGATTTAGCATCAGATACTTGCGATATAAGTGATATAGCTTCAAATGCAGTCGAAACAAACGAGTTAGCTTCAAATCCATGCAAAACACATGATTAAGCTTCAAATCAAGGCTATGTAGAAGGTTTAGCTTCAAATCCATGCAAAACAAAGGATTAAGGTTCAGATACTTGCGATACAAGTGATATAGCTTCAAATGCAGGCGAAACTAACGAGTTACCTTCAAATCCATGCGAAACACATCATTTATCTTCAAATCAATGTGATGTAGAAGGTTTAGATTCAAATCCATGCGAAACAAATGATTTAGGTTCAGATACTTGCGATATAACTGATATAGATTCAAATGTAGGGGAAACAAACGAGTTAGCATCAAATCCATGCAAAACACATGATTTAACTGCAAATCAATCCGATGTAAAAGGTTTAGCTTCAAATCCGAGCGAAAAACATGATTTAGCTGCAAATCAATGTGATGTAGAAGGTTTAGCTTCAAATCCATGCGAAACAAATTATTTAACATCAAACACTTGGGATATAAGTGATATAGCTTCTAATGCAGACGAATCAAACGAGTTAGCTTCAAAATCCATGCGATACACATCATTTAGATTTAAATCCATGCGAAATAGAAGGCTTAGCTTCAAATCCATGCAAAACAAATGATTCAGCTTCAAATCAATACGATGTAGAAGGCTTAGCTTCAAATCCATGCGAAACAAATGATTTAGCATCAGATACTTGCGATATAACTGACATAGCTGCAAATGCAGGGGAAACAAACGAGTTAGTATCAAATCCATCCAAAAACATGGTTTAGCTTCAAATCAATGCTATGTAGAAGGTTTAGCTTCAAATCCAAGCGAAACACATGATTTAGCTTCAAATCAATGCGATGTAGAAGGTTTAGATTCAAATCCATGCGAAACAAATGATTTAGCTTCAAACACTTGTGATATAAGTGATATAGCTGCAAATGCAGACGAATCAAACGAGTTAGCTTAAAAATCCATGCGGTACACATCATCTAGTTTTAAATCCATGTGAAGTAGAAGGCTTAGCTACAAATCCATGCGAAACAAATGATTTAGCATCAGATACTTGCGATATAACTGACATAGCTTCAAATGCAGGGGAAACAAACGAGTTAGTATCAAATCCATGCAAAACACATGATTTAGCTTCAAATCAATGCGATGTAGAAGGTTTAGCTTCAAATCCAAGCGAAACACATGATTTAGCATCAGATACTTGCGATATTAATAAAATACCTTCAAATGCAGGGGAAACAAACGAGTTAGCATCAAATCCATGCAAAACACATGATTTAGCTTCAAATCAAAGCGATGTAGAAGGTATAGCTACAAATCCAAGCGAAACACATGATTTAGCTTCAAATCAATGCGATGTAGAAGGTTTAGTTTCAAATCCATGCGAAACAAATGATTTAGCTTCAAACACTTGTGATATAAGTGATATAGCTGCAAATGCAGACGAATCAAATGGGATAGCTTTAAAATCCATGCGATACATAGCATTTAGCTTCAAATCGATACGATGTAGAAGGTTTAGCTACAAATCCATGCGAAACAAATGATTTAGGTTCAGATGTTTGCGATGTAATTGATGTAGCATCAAATGCAGACGAATCAAACGAGTTAGCTTCAAAATCCATCAGGTACACATCATTTAGCTTTAAATCCATGCGAAGTAGAAGGCTTAGCTACAAATTCATGCGAAACAAATGATTTAGGTTCAGATACTTGCGATATAACTGAAGTAGCTTCAAATGCAGGGGAAACAAACGAGTTAGCATCAAATCCATGCAAAACACATGATTTAGTTTCAAATCAATGCGACGTAGACGGTTTAGATTCAAATCCAAGCGAAACACATGATTTAGCTTCAAATCAATGCGATGTAGAAGGTTTAGCTTCAAATCCATGCAAAACAAATGATTTAGCTTCAAATCAATGCGATGTAGAAGGTTTAGCTACAAATCCATGCGAAACAAATGATTTAGGTTCAGATGCTTGCGATATAAGTGATGTAGCATCAAATGCAGACGAATCATACGAGTTAGCTTAAAAATCCATGCGGTACACATCATTTAGCTTTAAATCCATGTGAAGTAGAAGGCTTAGCTTCAAATCCATGCGAAACAAATGATTTAGCATCAGATACTTGCGATATAACTGACATAGCTTCAAATGCAGGGGAAACAAACGAGTTAGCAACAAATCCAGGCAAAACACATGATTTAGCTTCAAATCAAAGCGATGTAGAAGGTATAGCTTCAAATCCAAGCGAAACACATGATTTACCTTCAAATCAATGCGATGTAGAAGGTTTAGATTCAAATCCATGCGAACCAAATGATTTAGCTTCAAACACTTGTGATATAAGTGATATAGCTGCAAATGCAGACGAATCAAACGGGATAGCTTCAAAATCCATGCGATACATATCATTTAGCTTTAAATCCACGTGAAGTAGAAGGCTTAGCTTCAAATCCAAGCGAAACACATAATTTAGCTTCAAATCAATGCGATGTAGAAGGTTTAGCTTCAAATCCATGCGAAACGAATGATTTAGCTTCAAATCGATACGATGTAGAAGGTTTAGCTACAAATCCATGCGAAACAAATGATTTAGGTTCAGATGCTTGCGATGTAATTGATGTAGCATCAAGTGCAGACGAATCAAACGAGTTAGCTTCAAAATCCGTGCGGTACACATCATTTAGCTATAAATCCACGTCAAGTAGAAGGCTTAGCTTCAAATCCAAGCGAAACACATGATTTAGCTTCAAATCAATGCGATGTAGAAGGTTTAGCTTCAAATCCATGCGAAACAAATGATTTAGTTTCAAACACTTGTGATATAAGTGATATAGCTGCAAATGCAGACGAAACAAACGTGCTAGCTTCAACTCCATACGAAACACATTGTTTAGCTTCAAACAATGCGATGTGGAAGGTTTATCTTCAAACCAATGCGATGTGCACGATTTAGCTTCAAACCAGTGCGATTTGTAAGGTTTAGCTTCAAATCCATGCGACTCAAATGACTTGCATCAGATACTTGCGATATAAGTGATATAGATTCAAATGCAGGCGAAACAAACGAAGTAGCTTCAAATGCAAACGAAACACATGCTTTAGCTTCAAATCAACGCGAAGTAGAAGGCTTAGCTTCAAATCCATGCAAAACAAATGATTCAGCTTCATATCAATACGATGTAGAAGGTTTAGCTTCAAATCCATGCGAAACAAATGATTCAGGTTCAGATGCTTGCGATATAAGTGATGTAGCATCAAATGCAGACGAATCAAACGAGTTAGCTTCAAAATCCATGCGGTACACATCATTTAGCGTTAAATCCATGCGAAGTAGAAGGCTTAGCTACAAATCCATGCGAAATAAATGATTTAGCTTCAAACACATGCGATGTAAGTGATATAGCTGCAAATGCAGATGAATCAAACGGGATAGCTTCAAAATCCATGCGATACATATCATTTAGCTTCAAATCGATACGATGTAGAAGGTTTAGCTACAAATCCATACGAAACAAATGATTTCGGTTCAGATGCTTGCGATGTAATTGATGTAGCATTAAATGCAGACGAGTCAAACGAGTTAGCTTCAAAATCCATGCTGTACACATCATTTAGCTTTAAATCCACGTGAAGTAGAAGGCTTAGCTTCAAATCCAAGCAACACACATGATTTAGCATCAGATACTTGCGATATAACTGAAATAGCTTCAAATGCAGGGGAAACAAACGAGTTAGCATCAAATCCATGCAAAACACATGATTTAGCTTCAAATCAAAGCGATGTAGAAGGTATTGCTTCAAATCCAAGCGAAACACATGATTTAGCTTCAAATCAATACGAAGTAGAAGGCTTAGCTTCAAATCCATGCGAATCAAATGATTTAGCTTCAGATACTTGCGATATAAGTGATATAGCTTCAAATGCAGACGAAACAAACGAGTTAGCTTCATATCCAAGCGAAACACATGATTTAACTTCAAATCAATGCGATGTAGAAGGTTTAGTTTCAAATCCTTGCGAAACAAATGATTTAGTTTCAATGCAATGCGATGTAGAGGGTTTCGCTTCAAATCCATGCGAAACAAATGATTTAGCTTCCGATACTTGCGTTACAAGTGATATAGCTTCAAATGCATGCGAAAGACATGATTTAGGTTCAAATTCATGCAAAACACATGGTTTAGTTTCAAATCCATGCGAAACACATGATTAAGCTGCAAATCAATGCTATGTAGAAGGTTTAGCTTCTAATTCATGCGCAACTCACGATTTAGCTACAAATAAATACCAACTAGATGTCCTAGCTTCAAATCCGTGCGAAACAAATTATTTAGCTTCAGATACTTGCGATATAAGTGCTATAGCTTCAAATGCAGACGAATCAATCGAGTTATCATCAAAATCCAAGCGATACACAACATTTAGCTTCAAAGACTTGCGATATAAGTGATATAGCTTCTAATGCAGACCAAACAAACGAGTTAGATTCATATCCAAGCGAAACACATGATGTCGCTTCAAATCAATGCGATGTAGAAATTTTAGCTTCAAATCAATGCGAAACAAATGATTTAGCTTCAAATACTTGGGCTATGAGTGATATAGCTTCAAATGCAGACGAAACAAACGAGTTAGCTTCAAATCCATGCGAAACACATGACTTAGCTGCAAATGAATGCGATGTAGAAGGATTAGCTTTAAATCCATCCGAAACAAATGATTTAGATTCAAATCAATGCGAAGTAGATGGCTTAGCTTCAAATCCATGCGAAACAAACGTTTTTTCTTCAAATACTTGCGATACAAGTGATATAGCTTCAAATGCAGACGAAACAAACCAGTTAGCTTCAATTCCATGCGAAACACATGATTTAGCAACAAATCAATGCGAAGTATAAGGTTTAGCTTCAAATCCATGCGAAACCAATGGTTTAGCTTCAGATACTAGCGATATAAGTGGCACAACTCCAAATGCAGACGAAACAAACCAGTTAGCTTCAATTCCATGCGAAACACATGATTTAATTAAAATTAATGCGATGCAGAAGGTTTAGCTTCAAATCCATGCGAAACCGATGACTTAGCTTCAGACACTTGCGATATAAGAGACATAGCTTCAAATGCAGGCGAAACAAACGAGCTAGCTTCAAATCCAAACGAATCACATGATTTAGCTTCAAATCAATGCCATGTAGAAGGTTTAGCTTCAAATCCATGCGAAACAAATGATTTAGCATCAGATACATGCGATATAAGTGATATAGATTCAAATGCCGGAGAAACAAACGAGTTAGCTTCAAAATCATGCAAAACACATGATGAAGCTTCAATTCAATGCGATGTAGAAGGCTTTGCTTCAAATCCATGCGAAACAAATGATTTAACATCAGATAGTTGTGATATAAGTGATATAGTTTCAAATGCAGGGGAAACAAACGAGTTAACTTCAAATCCAAGCGAATCACACGATTTAGCTTCAAATCAGTGCGATTTGGAAGGTTTAATTTCAAATCCAGGAAAAAAAAAAAAAATTTACTTTCAAACGCTTGGCATGTAAGTGATATAGCTTCAAATGCAGACGAAACAGACGAGTTAGCTTCAAATCCATGCGAAACACATGATTAAGCTTCAAATCAATGCGATGTAGAAGGTTTAGCTTCAAATCCATGCGACACAAATGAATTAGCTTCAAATACTTGCGATATATATGATGTAGCTTCAAATGCAAGCGAAACTAACGAGTTGGCTTCAAATCCATGCGAAACACATGATTTAGCTTTAAATCAATGCGAAGTAGAAGGCTTATCTTCAAATCCATGCGAAACAAATCATTCAGCTTCAGATACTTGCGATATAAGTGATATAACTTCAAATGCTGACGAAACAAACGTGCTAGCTTCAACTCCATACGAAACACATTATTTAGCTTTAAGACAATGCGATGTGGAAGGTTTAGCTTCAAACCAATGCGATGTGCAAGATTTAGTTTCAAACCAATGCGATGTGTAAGGTTTAGCTTCAAATCCATGCGACACAAATGACTTGCAGCAGATACTTGCGATATAAGTGATATAGCTTCAAATGCAGGCGAAACTAACGAGTTACCTTCAAATCCATGCGAAACACATAATTTATCTTCAAATCAATGCGATGTAGAAGGTTTAGCTTCAAATCCACGCGAAACAAATGATTTAGCTTCAAACACTTGGGATATAAGTGACATAGCTTCAAATGCAGGCGAAACAAACGAGTTAGCTTCAAATCCAAGCAAAGCACATGATTAAGCTTTAAATCAATGCTATGTAGAAGGTTTAGCTTCAAATCCATGTGACACAAATGGTTTAGCTACAGATACATGTGATAAACATGATTTACCTTAAAATGCATGCGAAACAAACGTGTTAGTTTCAAATCTATGCGAAACACATGACTTAGCTTCAAATCATTGCGAAGTAGAACGCTTAGCTTCAAATCCATGCGACACAAATGATTTAGCTTCAAACACTTGGGATATAAGTGATATAGCTTCAAATGCAGACGAATCATTCGAGTTAGCTTCATATCCGAGCGAAACACATGATTTAGCTTCAAATCAATCCGATGTAGAAGGTTTAGCTTCAAATCAATGCGAAACAAATGATTTAGCTTCAAACACTTGGGATATAAGTGATATAGCTTCAAATGCAGTCGAAACAAACGAGTTAACTTCAAATCCAAGCGGAACACATTATTTAGCTTCAAATCAATGCGATGTAGAAGGTTTAGCTTCAAATCAATGCGAAACAAATGATTTAGCTTCAAACACTTGGGATATAAGTGATATAGCTTCAAATGCAGTCGAAACAAACGAGTTAACTTCAAATCCAAGCGGAACACATTATTTAGCTTCAAATCAATGCGATGTAGAAAGTTTACCTTCAAATCCAAGCGAAGCACATGATTTAGCAGCAAATCAATGCGATGTAGAAAGTTTAGCTTCAAATCCATGAGAAACAATTGATTTAGCTTAAGATACTTGCGATATAAGTGATATAGCTTCAAATGCAGACGAATCAATCGAGTTAGCTTCAAATCTATGCGATTGACATGATTTAGCTGCAAATCGATGCGATGTAGAAGGATTACCTTCAAATCCATGCGAAACAAATGATTTAACATCAGATACTTGCGATATAAGTGACATAGCATCAAATGCAGACTAAACAAACGAGTTAGATTCATATCCAAGCAAAACCCATGATTTATCTTCAAATCAATCCGATGTAGAAGGTTTAGCTTCAAATCCATGCGTAACACATGATTTAGCTTCAAACACTTGGGATATAAGTGACATAGCTTCAAATGCAGTCGAAACAAACGAGTTAGCTTCAAATCCAAGCAAAGCACATGATTAAGCTTTAAATCAATGCTATGTAGAAGGTTTAGCTTCAAATCGATGAGAAACAAATGATTTAGCTTCAAACACTTGGGACATTAGTGATTTAGCTGAAAATGGAGACGAATCATACGGGGTAGGTTCAAAATCCATGCGATACATATCATTTAGCTTCAAATCGATACGAAGTAGAAGGCTTATCTTCAAATCCATGCGAAACAAATGATTTAGGTTCAGATTCTTGCGATATATTGATATAGTTTCAAATGCAGGCGAAACTAACGAATTAGCTTCAAATCCTTGCGAAACAAAAGATTTAGCTTCAAATCAATGCGATGTAGAAGGTTTAGCTTCAAATCCATGCGAAACAAATGATTTAGCTTCCGATACTTGCGATACAAGTGATATAGCTTCAAATGCATGCGAAACAAATTATTTAGCTTCAGATACTTGCGATATAAGTGATATAGCATCAAATGCAGGCGATACGAATGAGTTAGCTTCATAACCATGCGAAACACACGATTTAGCTTCAAATCAATGCGATGTGGAAGGTTTAGCTTCAAATACAAGCGAAACAAATGATTTAGCTTCAGATACTTGCGATATAAGTGATATAGCTTCAAATGCAGACGAAACAAACGAGTTAGCTTCATATCCAAGCGAAACACATGATTTAACTTCAAATCAATGCGATGTAGAAGGTTTAGTTTCAAATCCTTGCGAAACAAATGATTTAGTTTCAATGCAATGCGATGTAGAGGGTTTCGCTTCAAATCCATGCGAAACAAATGATTTAGCTTCCGATACTTGCGTTACAAGTGATATAGCTTCAAATGCATGCGAAAGACATGATTTAGGTTCAAATTCATGCAAAACACATGGTTTAGTTTCAAATCCATGCGAAACACATGATTAAGCTGCAAATCAATGCTATGTAGAAGGTTTAGCTTCTAATTCATGCGCAACTCACGATTTAGCTACAAATAAATACCAACTAGATGTCCTAGCTTCAAATCCGGGCGAAACAAATTATTTAGCTTCAGATACTTGCGATATAAGTGCTATAGCTTCAAATGCAGACGAATCAATCGAGTTATCATCAAAATCCAAGCGATACACAACATTTAGCTTCAAAGACTTGCGATATAAGTGATATAGCTTCTAATGCAGACCAAACAAACGAGTTAGATTCGTATCCAAGCGAAACACATGATGTCGCTTCAAATCAATGCGATGTAGAAATTTTAGCTTCAAATCAATGCGAAACAAATGATTTAGCTTCAAATACTTGGGCTATGAGTGATATAGCTTCAAATGCAGACGAAACAAACGAGTTAGCTTCAAATCCATGCGAAACACATGACTTAGCTGCAAATGAATGCGATGTAGAAGGATTAGCTTTAAATCCATCCGAAACAAATGATTTAGATTCAAATCAATGCGAAGTAGATGGCTTAGCTTCAAATCCATGCGAAACAAACGTTTTTTCTTCAAATACTTGCGATACAAGTGATATAGCTTCAAATGCAGACGAAACAAACCAGTTAGCTTCAATTCCATGCGAAACACATGATTTAGCAACAAATCAATGCGAAGTATAAGGTTTAGCTTCAAATCCATGCGAAACCAATGGTTTAGCTTCAGATACTAGCGATATAAGTGGCACAACTCCAAATGCAGACGAAACAAACCAGTTAGCTTCAATTCCATGCGAAACACATGATTTAATTAAAATTAATGCGATGCAGAAGGTTTAGCTTCAAATCCATGCGAAACCGATGACTTAGCTTCAGACACTTGCGATATAAGAGACATAGCTTCAAATGCAGGCGAAACAAACGAGCTAGCTTCAAATCCAAACGAATCACATGATTTAGCTTCAAATCAATGCCATGTAGAAGGTTTAGCTTCAAATCCATGCGAAACAAATGATTTAGCATCAGATACATGCGATATAAGTGATATAGATTCAAATGCCGGAGAAACAAACGAGTTAGCTTCAAAATCATGCAAAACACATGATGAAGCTTCAATTCAATGCGATGTAGAAGGCTTTGCTTCAAATCCATGCGAAACAAATGATTTAACATCAGATAGTTGTGATATAAGTGATATAGTTTCAAATGCAGGGGAAACAAACGAGTTAACTTCAAATCCAAGCGAATCACACGATTTAGCTTCAAATCAGTGCGATTTGGAAGGTTTAATTTCAAATCCAGGCGAAACAAATAATTTACTTTCAAACGCTTGGCATGTAAGTGATATAGCTTCAAATGCAGACGAAACAGACGAGTTAGATTCAAATCCATGCGAATCACATGATTTAGCTTCAAAGCAATGCGATGTATGAAGGCTTAGCTTCAAATCCATGCAAAACAAATGATTCAGCTTCAAATCAATACGATGTAGAACGTTTAGCTTCAAATCCATACGAAACAAATGATTTAGCTTCAGATACTTGTGATATAAGTGACATAGCTTCAAATGCAGAGGAAACAAACGAGTTAGCTTCAAATCCATGCGAAACACATGATTAAGCTTCAAATCAATGCGATGTAGAAGGTTTAGCTTCAAATCCATGCGACACAAATGAATTAGCTTCAAATACTTGCGATATATATGATGTAGCTTCAAATGCAAGCGAAACTAACGAGTTGGCTTCAAATCCATGCGAAACACATGATTTAGCTTTAAATCAATGCGAAGTAGAAGGCTTATCTTCAAATCCATGCGAAACAAATCATTCAGCTTCAGATACTTGCGATATAAGTGATATAACTTCAAATGCTGACGAAACAAACGTGCTAGCTTCAACTCCATACGAAACACATTATTTAGCTTCAAATCAATGCGATGTGGAAGGTCTAGCTTCAAACCAATGCGATGTGCACGATTTAGCTTCAAACCAATGCGATTTGTAAGGTTTAGCTTCAAATCCATGCGACTCAAATGACTTGCATCAGATACTTGCGATATAAGTGATATAGCTTCAAATGCAGGCGAAACAAACGAAGTAGCTTCAAATCCAAACGAAACACATGCTTTAGCTTCAAATCAACGCGAAGTAGAAGGCTTAGCTTCAAATCCATGCAAAACAAATGATTCAGCTTCAAATCAATACGATGTAGAAGGTTTAGCTTCAAATCCATGCAAACAAATGATTTAGGTTCAGATGCTTGCGATAAAAGTGATGTAGCATCAAATGCAGACGAATCAAACGAGTTAGCTTCAAAATCCATGCGGTACACATCATTTAGCTTTAAATCCATGCGAAGTAGAAGGCTTAGCTACAAATTCATGCGAAACAAATGATTTAGGTTCAGATACTTGCGATATAAGTGATATAGCTTCAAATGCAGGAGAAACAAACGAGTTAGCATCAATTCCATGCAAAAAACATGATTTAGTTTCAAATCAATGCGTCGTAGACGGTTTAGCTTCAAATCCAAGCGAAACACATGATTTAGCTTCAAATCAATGCGATGTAGAAGGTTTAGCTTCAAATCCATGCGAAACAAATGATTTAGCTTCAAATCCATGCGAAACAAATGATTTAGCTTCAACTCAATGCGATGTAGAAGGTTTAGCTACAAATCCATGCGAAACAAATGATTTAGGTTCAGATGCTTGCGATGTAATTGATGTAGCATCAAATGCAGACGAATCAAACGAGTTAGCTTCAAAATCCATGCGGTACACATCATTTAGCTTTAAATCCACGTGAAGTAGAAGGCATAGCTTCAAATCCAAGCAACACACATGTTTTAGCATCAGATACTTGCGATATAAGTGATGTTGTTTCAAATGCTGGAGAAACAAACGAGTTAGCATCAAATCCATGCAAAACAAATGATTTAGCTTCAAATCAATGCGATGTAGAAGGTTTAGCTTCAAATCCATGCGAAACAAATGATTTACTTTCAAATACTTGCGGTATAAATGAAACAGCTTCAAATGCAGGCGAAAGAAACGAGTTAGATTCAAATCCATACGAAACACATGATTTAGCTTCAAATCCATGCAAAACACATGATTTAGGTTCAAATCAATGCGCAGTAGAAGGATTATCTTCAAATCAATGCGAAACAAATGATTCAGCTTCAGATACTTGCGATATAAGTGATATAACTTCAAATGCAGACGAAACAAACGTGCTAGCTTCAACTCCATACGAAACACATTATTTAGCTTCAAAACAATGCGATGTGGAAGGTTTAGCTTCAAACCAATGCGATGTGCAAGATTTAGTTTCAAACCAATGCGATGTGTAAGGTTTAGCTTCAAATCCATGCGACACAAATGACTTGCATCAGATACTTGCGATATAAGTGATATAGCTTCAAATGCAGGCGAAACTAACGAGTTACCTTCAAATCCATGCGAAACACATAATTTATCTTCAAATCAATGCGATGTAGAAGGTTTAGCTTCAAATCCAAGCGAAACATATGATTTAGCTTCAGATACTTGCGATATAAGTAATATATCTTCAAATGCAGTCGAAACAAACGAGCTAGCTTCAAATCTATGCGATGTAGAATGTTTAGGTTCAAATGCATGCGAAACCAATGATTTAGCTTCAGATACTTGCGATATAAGTGGCACAACTCCAAATGCAGACGAAACAAACCAGTTAGTTACAATTCCATGTGAAACACATGATTTAGTTAATATTAATGCGATGCAGAAGATTTAGCTTCATATCCATGCGAAACCAATGATTTAGCTTCAGACACTTGCGATATAAGTGACATAGCGTCAAGTGCAGACGAAACAAACGAGTTAGCTTCAAATCCATGCGAAACTCATGATTTAGCTTCAAATCAATGCGATGTAGAAGGATTAGCTTCAAATCCATGCGAAGCAAATGATTGAGCTTGAAACACTTGGGATATATGTGATATAGCTTCAAATGCAGACGAAACAAACGAGTTAGTTTCAAATCCATGCAAAACACACGATTTATCTGCAAATCAATGCGATGTAGAAGGTTTAGCTTCAAATCCATGGGAAACCAATGATTTAGCTTCAGATACTTGCGATATAAGTGATATTGCTTCAAATGCAGACGAAATAAACGAGCTAGTTTCCAATCCAAGCGAAACACACGATTTAGCTTTAAATCAATGCGATGTAGATGGATTAGCTTCAAATCCATGCGAAGCAAATGATTGAGCTTCAAACACTTGGGATATATGTGATATAGCTTCGAATGCAGACGAAAAAACGAGTTAGCTTCAAAGCCATGCAAAACACACGATTTATCTGAAAATCAATGCGATGTAGAAGGTTTAGCTTCAAATCCATGCGAAGCAAATGATTGAGCTTCAAACACTTGGGATATATGTGATACAGCTTCAAATGCAGACGAAACAAACGAGTTAGCTTCAAAGCCATGCAAAACACACGATTTATCTGAAAATCAATGCGATGTAGAAGGTTTAGCTTCAAATCCATGCGAAACAAATGATTTAGCTCCAAACGCTTGCGATATATGTGATATAGCATAAAATGCAGGCGAAACGAACGAGTTAGCTTCAAATCCAAGCGAAACACATGATTTAGCTTCAAATGAATGCGATATAGAAGGTTTAGCTTCAAATCCATGCGAAACAAATGATTTAGCTTCAAACACTTGTGATATAAGTGATATAACTGCAAATGCAGACGATTCAAACGGGGTAGCTTCAAAAGCCATGCGATACATATCATTTAGCTTCAAATCGATACGATGTGGAAGGTTTAGCTTCAAATCGATACGATGTGGAAGGTTTAGCTTCAAATCCATGCGAAACAAATGATTTAGCATCAGATACTTGCGATATAACTGATATACCTTCAAATGCAGGGGAAACAAACGAGTTAGCATAAAATCCATGCAAAACACATGATGTAGCTTCAAATCAATGCGATATAGGAGGTTTAGCTTCAAATCCATGCGAAACAAATGATTTAGCCTCAGATACTTGCGATATATATGAAATAGCTTCAAATGCAGGAGAAACAAACGAGTTAGCATCAATTCCATGCAAAAAACATGATTTAGCTTCAAATCAATGCGATGTAGAAGGTTTAGCTTCAAATCCATGCGAAACAAATGATTTAGCTTCAAACACTTGTTATATAAGTGATATAGCTGCAAATGCAGACGAATCAAACAGGGTAGCTTCAAAATCCATGCGATACATATCATTTAGCTTCAAATCGATACGATGTGGAAGGTTTAGCTTCAAATCAATGCGATGTAGAAGGTTTAGCTTCAAATCCAAGCGAAACATATGATTTAGCTTCAGATACTTGCGATATAAGTAATATAGCTTCAACTGCAGTCGAAACAAACGAGTTAGCTTCAAATCCATGCCTAACACATGATTTAGCTTCAAATCAATGCGATGTAGAAGGATTAGCTTCAAAACCGTGCGAAGCAAATGATTGAGCTTGTCAAACACTTGGTATATATGTGATACAGCTTCAAGTGCTGACGAAACAAACGAGTTAGTTTCAAATCCATGCAAAACACACGATTTATATGCAAATCAATGCGATGTAGAAGGTTTAGCTTCAAATCCATGCGAAACCAATGATTTAGCTTCAGATGCTTGCGATATAAGTGATATTGCTTCAAATGCAGACGAAATAAACGAGCTAGTTTCCAATCCAAGCGAAACACACGATTTAGCTTTAAATCAATGCGATGTAGATGGATTAGCTTCAAATCCATGCGAAGCAAATGAATGAGCTTCAAACACTTGGGATATATGTGATATAGCTTCAATTGCAGACGAAACAAACGAGTTAGCTTCAAAGCCATGCAAAACGCAAGATTTAGCTTCAAATCAATGCGATGTAGAAGGATTAGCTTCAAATCCAAGCGAAACATATGATTTAGCTTCAGATACTTGCGATATAAGTAATATAGCTTCAAATGCAGTCGAAACAAACGAGTTAGTTTCAATTCCATGCAAAACACATGATTTTTCTTCAAATACTTGCGATATAAGTGATATTGCTTCAACTGCAGACGAAGCAAACGAGCTAGCTTCAAATCTATGCGATGTAGAATGTTTAGGTTCAAATGCTTGCGAAACCAATGATTTAGCTTCAGATACTTGCGATATAAGTGGCACAACTCCAAATGCAGACCAAACAAACCAGTTAGTTTCAATTCCATGCGAAACACATGATTTTTCTTCAAATACTTGCGATATAAGTGATATTGCTTCAACTGCAGACGAAGCAAACGAGCTAGCTTCAAATCTATGCGATGTAGAATGTTTAGGTTCAAATGCATGCGAAACCAATGATTTAGCTTCAGATACTTGCGATATAAGTGATACAGCTACAAATGCAGACGAATCAATCGAGTTAGCTTCAAAATCCATGCGATACACAGGATTTACCTTCAAATCAATTCGAAGTAGAATACTTAGCTTCAAATCCATGCGGAACAAATGATTTAGCCTCAAATACTTTCGATATAAATGATATAGCTACAAATGCAGGCGAAACGAACGAGTTAGCTTCAAATCTATGCGAAACAAATGATTTAGCTTCAAACACTTGGGATATAAGTGATATAGCTTCAAATTCAGTCGAAACAAACGAGTTAACTTCAAATCCAAGCGGAACACATTATTTAGCTTCAAATCAATGCGATGTAGAAGGATTAGCTTCAAATCCATGCGAAGCAAATGATTGAGCTTGAAACACTTGGGATATATGTGATATAGCTTCAAATGCAGACGAAACAAACGAGTTACCTTCAAATCCATGCGAAACTCTTGATTTAGCAGCAAATCAATGCGATGTAGAAGGTTTAGCTTCAAAACCATGCGAAACAAATAATTTAGCTTCAGATACTTGCGATATAAGTGATATAGCTTCAAATGCAGACTAAACAAACGAGTTAGCTTCATATCCGAGCGAAACACATGATTTAGCTTCAAATCAATGCGATGTAGAAGGTTTAGCTTCAAGTCCGGGCGAAACAAATGATTTAGCTTCAAACACTTGGGATATAAGCGATATAGCTTCAAATGCAGACGAAACCAACGAGTTAGCTTCGAATCCAAGCGAATCACATGAATTAGCTTCAAATCAATGCGATGTAGAAGCTTTAGCTTCAAATCCAAGCGAAACATTGATTTAGCTATAGATACTTGCGATATAAGTGATATAGCTTCAAATGCAGACGAATCAATCGAGTTAGCTTCAAAATCCATGCGATTCACAACATTTAGCTCCAAATACTTGCGATATAAGTGATATAGCTTCAAATGCAGACCAAACAAACGAGTTAGCTTCATATCCAAGCGAAACACATACTGTAGCTTCAAATCAATGCGATGTAGAAGTTTTAGCTTCAAATCAATGCGAAACAAAAGATTTAGCTTCAAATACTTGGGCTATGAGTGATATAGCTTCAAATGCAGACGAAACAAACGAGTTAGCTTCAAATCCATGTGAAACACATGACTTAGCTGCAAATGGATGCGATGTAGTAGGTTTAACTCCAAATCCATGCGAAACAAATGATTTAGTATCAGATACTTGCGATATAACTGAAATAGCTTCAAATGCAGGGGAAACAAACGAGTTAGCTTCATATCCAAGCGAAACACATGATTTAGCTTCAAATCAATGCGATATAGAAGGATTAGTTTCAAATCCTTGCGAAACAAAAGATTTAGCTTCAAATCAATGCGATGTAGAAGGTTTAGCTTCAAATCCATGCGAAACAAATGATTTAGCTTCCGATACTTGCGATAGAAGTGATATAGCTTCAAATGCATGCGAAAGACAAGATTTAGGTTCAAATTCATGCAAAACACATGGTTTAGTTTCAAATCCATGCGAAACACATGATTAAGCTGCAAATCAATGCTATGTAGAAGGTTCAGCTTCTAATTCATGCGCAACTCATGATTTAGCTACAAATAAATACCAACTAGATGTCCTAGCTTCAAATCCGTTTAGCTTCAGATACTTGCGCTATAAGTGATATAGCACCAAATGCAGGCGAAACTAACGAATTAGCTTCAAAATCCATGCGATACACATGATTTAGCTTCAAATCAATGCGACGTAGAAGGATTAGCTTCAAATCCATGCGGAACGAATGATTTAGGTTCAAATCAATGCGAAGTAGAAGGCTTAGCTTCAAATCCATGCGAAACAAATGATTTTTCTTCAAATACTTGCGATACAAATGATATAGCTTCAAATGCAGACGAAACAAACGAGTTAGCTTCATATCCAAGCGAAACACATGATTTAGCTTCAAATCAATGCGATATAGAAGGATTAGTTTCAAATCCTTGCGAAACAAAAGATTTAGCTTCAAATCAATGCGATGTAGAAGGTTTAGCTTCAAATCCATGCGAAACAAATGATTTAGCTTCAAATCAATGCGATGTAGATGGTTTAGCTTCAAATCCATGCGAAACACATGATTTTGCTACAAATCAAATCGAAGTAGAAGGATTAGCTTCAAGTCCATACGAAACAAATGGTTTAGCTACAAATACTTGTGATATACCTTATTTAGATTCATCTGCATGCGCAACAAACGTGATAGCATAAAATCCATGCGAAACACATGATTTAGCAGCAAATCAATGCGACGTAGAAGGTTTAGCTTCAACTCCATGCGAAACACATGATTTAGCTTGAAATCAATGCGATGTAGAAGGTTTAACTGCAAATCAATGGGATGTAGAAGGTTTAACTTCAAATCCATGCGACAGAAATGACTTAGCATCAGATACAGGCGATATAAGTGATGTAGCTTCAAATGCAGGAGAAACAAACGAGTAAGCTTCAAATCCAAGCGAATCACATGATTTAGCAGCAAATCAATGCGATGTAGAAGGTTTAGCTTCAAATCCATGCGAAACAAATGATTTAGCATCAGATACTTGCGATATAACTGAAATAGCTTCAAACGCAGGGGAAACAAACGAGTTAGCATCAAATCCATGCAAATCACATGTTTAAGCTTCAAATCAAAGAGCTGTAGAGGGTATTGCTTCAAATCCATGCGAAACAAATTATTTAGCATCAGATACTTGCGATATAACTGAAATAGCTTCAAACGCAGGGGAAACAAACGAGTTAGAATCAAATCCATGCAATACACATGATTAAGCTTCAAATCAAAGCGATGTAGAGGGTATAGCTTCTAATCCAAGCGAAACACATAATTTAGCATCAGATACTTGCGATATAACTGAAATAGACTCAAATGCAGGGGAAACAAATGAGTTAGCATCAAATGCATGCAAAACACATGATTTAACTTCAAATCAAAGCGATGTAGAAGGTACAGCCTCAAATCCAAGCGAAACACATGGTTTAGTTTCAAATGAATGCGATGTAGAAGGTTTAGCTTCAAATCCTTGCGAAACAAATGATTTAGCTTCAAACACTTGTGACATAAGTGATATAGCTGTCAATGCAGACGATTCAAACGGGGTAGCTTCAAAAGCCATGCGATACATATAATTTTGCTTCAAATCGATACGAGGTAGAAGGTTTAGCTTCAAATCCATGCGAAACAAATTATTCAGATTCAAACACTTGTGATATAAGTGCTATATCATCAAATGCAGGCGAAACGAACGAGTTAGCATAAAATCCATGCAAAACACATGATTTAGCTGCAAATCAATGCGATGTAGAAGGTTTAGCTTCAAATCCATGCGAAACAAATGGTTTAGCATCAGATACTTGCGATGTAACTGAAATAGCTTCAAACGCAGGGGAAACAAACGAGTTAGCATCAAATCCATGCAAAACACATGATTAAGCTTCAAATCAAAGCGATGTAGAGGGTATAGCTTCAAATCCAAGCGAAACACATAATTTAGCTTCAAATCAATGCGGTGTAGAAGGTTTAGCTTCAAATCCGTGCGAAACAAATGATTTAGCTTCAAACACTTGTGATATAAGTGATATAGCTTCAAATGCAGACAAATCAATCGAATTAGCTTCAAAATCCATGCGATACACAACATTTGGCTTCAAATACTTGCGATATAAGTGATATAGCTTCAAATGCAGACCAACGAAACGAGTTAGCTTCATATCCAAGTGAAACACATGATTTAGCTTCAAATCAATGCCATATAGAAGGTTTAGTTTCGAATCCTTGCGAAACAAATGATTTAGCTTCAAATCAATGCGATGTAGAAGGTTTAGCTTCAAATTAATGCGATGTAGAAGGCTTAGCATCAAATCCATGCGAAACAAATGATTTAGGTTCAGATACTTTTCATATACATGATTTAGCATCAACTGCATGCGAAACAAACGAGTTAGCTTCAAATCCATGCGAAACAAATGATTTAGGTTCAAATCAATGCGAAGTAGAAAGCTTAGCTTCGAATCCATGCGGAACTCATGATTTAACTTGAAATGCATGCGGAAGACAAGATTTAGGTTCAAATTCATGCGAAACACGTGGCTTAGATTCAAATTCATGCGAAACAAATGGTTTAGCTTCAGATACTTGTGACATATATGATTTAGCATCAACTGCATGCGAAACAAAAGAGTTAGCTACAAATACATGCGAAACACATGATTTAGGTTCAAATACTTGCGATATAAGTGATATAGCTTCAAATGCAGGCGATACTACCGATTTAGCTTAAAATCCATGCGAAACACATGATTTAGATGCAAATGATTGCGATATAGAAGGTTTAACTCCAAATCAATGCGAAACAAATGATTTAGTATCAGATATTTGCGATATAACTGAAATAGCTTCAAATGCAGGGGAAACATACGAGATCGCTTCAAAATCCATGCGATATACATGACTTAGGTTCAAATCAATGCGAAGTAGAAGTCTTAGCATCAAATCCATGCGAAACAAATGATTTAGGTTCAGATGCTTGCGATACAAGTGATAAAGCTTCAAATGCAGGAGAAACAAGTTACCTTCAAATCCATGCGTCTCAAATGATTTAGCATCAGATACACGCGATATAAGTGATGTAGCATCAAATGCAGGCGAAACAAACAAGATAGCTTCATATCCAAGCGAAACACATGATGTTGCTGCAAATCAATGCGATGTAGAAGCTTTAGCTTCAAATCCAAGCGAAACATTGACTTAGCTATAGATACTTGCGATATAAGTGATATAGCTTCAAATGCAGACGAATCAATCGAGTTAGCTTCAAAATCCATGCGATACACAACATTTAGCTCCAAATACTTGCGATATAAGTGATATAGCTTCAAATGCAGACCAAACAAACGAGTTAGCTTCATATCCAAGCGAAACACATACTGTAGCTTCAAATCAATGCGATGTAGAAGTTTTAGCTTCAAATCAATGCGAAAGAAATGATTTAGCTTCAAATACTTGGGCTATGAGTGATATAGCTTCAAATGCAGACGAAACAAACGAGTTAGCTTCAAATCCATGTGAAACACATGACTTAGCTGCAAATGGATGCGATGTAGAAGGTTTAACTCCAAATCCATGCGAAACAAATGATTTAGTATCAGATACTTGCGATATAACTGAAATAGCTTCAAATGCAGGGGAAACAAACGAGTTAGCTTCATATCCAAGCGAAACACATGATTTAGCTTCAAATCAATGCGATATAGAAGGATTAGTTTCAAATCCTTGCGAAACAAAAGATTTAGCTTCAAATCAATGCGATGTAGAAGGTTTAGCTTCAAATCCATGCGAAACAAATGATTTAGCTTCCGATACTTGCGATACAAGTGATATAGCTTCAAATGCATGCGAAAGACAAGATTTAGGTTCAAATTCATGCAAAACACATGGTTTAGCTTCAAATCCATGCGAAACACATGATTAAGCTTCAAATCAAAGCGATGTAGAGGGTATAGCTTCAAATCCAAGCGATACACAACATTTAGCTTCAAATACTTGCGATATAAGTGATATAGCTTCAAATGCAGACCAATCAAACGAGTTAGATTCATATCCAAGCGAAGCACATGATGTCGCTTCAAATCAATGCGATGTAGAAGGTTTAGTTTCAAATCCTTGCGAAACAAATGGTTTAGTTGCAAAGCAATGCGATGTAGAAGGTTTCGCTTCAAATCCATGCGAAACAAATGATTTAGCATCAGATACTTGCGATATAACTGAAATAGCTTCAAACGCAGGGGAAACAAACGAGTTAGCATCAAATCCATGCAAAACACATGATTAAGCTTCAAATCAAAGCGATGTAGAGGGTATAGCTTCAAACCAAGCGAAACACATAATTTAGCTTCAAATCAATGCGGTGTAGAAGGTTTAGCTTCAAATCCATGCGAAACAAATGATTGAGCTTCAAACACTTGTGATATAGTTGATATAGCTTCAACAGCATGCGAAACAAACGAGTTAGCTTCAAATCCATGCGAAACACATGATTTAGCTTCAAATCAATTCGTAATAGAAGGATTAGCTTCAAACCCATGCAATACAATTGATTTAGCATCAGATACATGCGATATAAGTGATATAGATTCAAATACAGGAGAAACAAACGAGTTAGCTTCAAATTCATGCAAAACACATGATTAAGCTTCAATTCAATGCTATGTGGAAGGTTTAGCTTCAAATCCATGCGAAACACATGATTAAGCTGCAAATCAATGCTATGTAGAAGGTTTAGCTTCTAATTCATGCGCAACTCATGATTTAGCTACAAATAAATACCAACTAGATGTCCTAGCTTCAAATCCGTTTAGCTTCAGATACTTGCGCTATAAGTGATATAGCACCAAATGCAGGCGAATCAAACGGGGTAGGTTCAAAATCCATGCGATACATATCATTTAGCTTCAAATCGATACGAAGTAGAAGGCTTATCTTCAAAACCATGCGAAACAAATGATTTAGCTTCAAACACTTGTGATATAAGTGATATAGCTTCAAATGCAGACAAATCAATCGAATTAGCTTCAAAATCCATGCGATACACAACATTTGGCTTCAAATACTTGCGATATAAGTGATATAGCTTCAAATGCAGACCAACGAAACGAGTTAGCTTCATATCCAAGTGAAACACATGATTTAGCTTCAAATCAATGCCATATAGAAGGTTTAGTTTCGAATCCTTGCGAAACAAATGATTT
This sequence comes from Megalopta genalis, assembly GCF_051020955.1. Lineage (NCBI taxonomy): Eukaryota > Metazoa > Arthropoda > Insecta > Hymenoptera > Halictidae > Megalopta > Megalopta genalis. Next base: position 25,732 of record NW_027476700.1, on the reverse strand, counting down.
AGCTTCAAATCAATGCGATGTAGAAGGTTTAGCTTCAAATCCATGAGAAACAAATGATTTAGCTTCCGATACTTGCGATACAAGTTATATAGCTTCAAATGCATGCGAAAGACAAGATTTAGGTTCAAATTCATGCAAAACACATGGTTTAGATTCACAATCATGCGAAACAAATGGTTTAGCTTGAGATACTTTTGATATACATGATTTAGCATCAACTGCATGCGAAACAAACGAGTTACCTTCAAATCCATGCGAAACACATGATAAAGAATCAGATGAATGCGATGTAGAAGGCTTAGCTTCAAATCAATGCGAAACAAATGATTTAGGTTCAGATACTTGCGATATAAGTGATATAGCTTCAAATGGAGGAGAAACAAACGAGTTAGCTCCTAATCCATGCGGTACACAAGATTTAGCATCAAATCAATGCGATGTAGAAGGTTTAGCTTCAAATTAATGCGATGTAGAAGGCTTAGCATCAAATCCATGCGAAACAAATGATTTAGGTTCAGATACTTTTCATATACATGATTTAGCATCAACTGCATGCGAAACAAACGAGTTAGCTTCAAATCCATGCGAAACAAATGATTTAGGTTCAAATCAATGCGAAGTAGAAAGCTTAGCTTCGAATCCATGCGGAACTCATGATTTAACTTGAAATGCATGCGGAAGACAAGATTTAGGTTCAAATTCATGCGAAACACGTGGCCTAGATTCAAATTCATGCGAAACAAATGGTTTAGCTTCAGATACTTGTGACATATATGATTTAGCATCAACTGCATGCGAAACAAAAGAGTTAGCTACAAATACATGCGAAACACATGATTTAGGTTCAAATACTTGCGATATAAGTGATATAGCTTCAAATGCAGGCGATACTACCGATTTAGCTTAAAATCCATGCGAAACACATGATTTAGATGCAAATGATTGCGATATAGAAGGTTTAACTCCAAATCAATGCGAAACAAATGATTTAGTATCAGATATTTGCGATATAACTGAAATAGCTTCAAATGCAGGGGAAACATACGAGATCGCTTCAAAATCCATGCGATATACATGACTTAGGTTCAAATCAATGCGAAGTAGAAGTCTTAGCATCAAATCCATGCGAAACAAATGATTTAGGTTCAGATGATTGCGATACAAGTGATAAAGCTTCAAATGCAGGCGAAACAAGTTACCTTCAAATCCATGCGTCTCAAATGATTTAGCATCAGATACATGCGATATAAGTGATGTAGCATCAAATGCAGGCGAAACAAACAAGATAGCTTCATATCCAAGCGAAACACATGATGTTGCTGCAAATCAATGCGATGTAGAAGCTTTAGCTTCAAATCCAAGCGAAACATTGACTTAGCTATAGATACTTGCGATATAAGTGATATAGCTTCAAATGCAGACGAATCAATCGAGTTAGCTTCAAAATCCATGCGATACACAACATTTAGCTCCAAATACTTGCGATATAAGTGATATAGCTTCAAATGCAGACCAAACAAACGAGTTAGCTTCATATCCAAGCGAAACACATACTGTAGCTTCAAATCAATGCGATGTAGAAGTATTAGCTTCAAATCAATGCGAAACAAATGATTTAGCTTCAAATACTTGGGCTATGAGTGATATAGCTTCAAATGCAGACGAAACAAACGAGTTAGCTTCAAATCCATGTGAAACACATGACTTAGCTGCAAATGGATGCGATGTAGAAGGTTTAACTCCAAATCCATGCGAAACAAATGATTTAGTATCAGATACTTGCGATATAACTGAAATAGCTTCAAATGCAGGGGAAACAAACGAGTTAGCTTCATATCCAAGCGAAACACATGATTTAGCTTCAATTCAATGCTATGTAGAAGGTTTAGCTTCAAATCCAAGCGACACAAATGATTAAGCGTCAGATAATTGCGATACAAGTGATATAGCTTCAAATGCAGGGGAAACAAAAGAGTTAGCTTCATATCAAAGCGAAACACATGATTTAGCAGCAAATCAATGCGATGTAGAAGGATTAGCTTCAAATCCATGCGAAACCAATGATTTAGCGTCAGACACTTGCGATATAAGTGACATAGCTTCATATGCAGACGAAACAAACGAGTTAGCTTCAAATCCATGCGAAACACATGATTTAGGAGCAAATCAATGCGATGTAGAAGGTTTAGCTTCAAATCCATGCGAAACCAATGATTTAGCTTCAAATACTTGTGATATAAGTGACATAGCATCAAATCCATACGAAACAGATGATTGAGCTGCAACCACTTGGGATATAGGTGATATAGCTTCAGCTGCATGCGAAACAAACGAGTTAGCTTCAAGTCCATGCGATGTAGAAGGATTAGCTTCAAATCCATGCGAAACAAGTGATTTAGCTTCAACCACTTGGGATATAAGTGATATAGCTTCAAATGCAGACGAAACAAACGAGTTAGCTTAAAATCCATGCGAAACACATGATTGAAATGCAAATCAATGCGATGTGGAAGATTTTACTTCAAATAAATGCGAAACAAATGATTTAGAATCAGTCGAAACAAGCGAGATAGCTTCAAATCCATGCGAAACAAATGATTATTCTTCAAATACTTGCGATACAAGTGATATAGCTTCAAATGCAGGCGGAACAAGTTTCCTTCAAATCCATGCGACACAAATGATTTAGCATCAGATACATGCGATATAAGTGATATAGCTTCAAATGCAGGCGAAACTAACGAGTTAGCTTCAAATCCATGCGAAGCACATGATTTAGATTCAAATTCATGAGAAACCACGTTTTTTAGTTCCAAATCCGTGCGAAACAAGTGATTTTGATTGAAATACTTGCGAAATTAATGATATAGCTTCAAATGCAGGCGAAACAAACGTGTTAGCTTCAAATCCATGCAAAACACATGAATAAGCTTCAACTCAAAGCGATGTAGAAGGTTTAGCTTCAAATCCATGCGAAACAAATGATTTAGCTTCAAACACTTGGGATATGAGTGATATAGATTCAAATGCAGACGAAACAAACGAGCTAGCTTCAAATCCATGCGAAAGACATGACTGAATTGCAAATCAATGCGATGTAGAAGGTTTAGCTTCATATCCATGCGTAACAAATGATTTAGAATCAGATACTTGCGATTTAAGTGATATAGCTTCAAATGCAGACGAAACAAACGAGTTAGCTTCAAATCCATGCGAAACACATGATGTAGCTGCAAATCAATGCGATGTAGAAGGTTTAGCATCAAATCCATGCGAAACAAATGATTTAGCTACAGATACTTGCGATAAAAGTGACGTAGCTTCAAATGCAGGGGAAACAAACGAGTTAGCATATAATCCATGCAAAACACATGATTTAGCTTCAAATCAATGCGATGTAGATGGTTTAGCTTCAAATCCATGCGAAACACATGATTTATCTACAAATCAAATCGAAGTAGAAAGATTAGCTTCAAGTCCATACGAAACAAATGGTTTAGCTACAAATACTTGTGATATACCTTATTTAGATTCATCTGCATGCGCAACAAACGTGATAGCATAAAATCCATGCAAAACACATGATTTAGCAGCAAATCAATTCGACGTAGAAGGATTAACTCCAAATCAATGGGATGTAGAAGGTTTAACTTCAAATCCATGCGACAGAAATGACTTAGCATCAGATACAGGCGATATAAGTAATGTAGCTTCAAATGCAGGAGAAACAAACGAGTTAGCTTCAAATCTATGCGGTGTAGAAGGTTTAGCTTCAAATGCATAAGAAACCAATGATTCAGCTTCAGATACTTGCGATATAAGTGATATAGCTTGAAATGCAGGCGGAACAAACGAGTTAGCTTCAAATCCATGCGAAACACATGATTTAGCAGCAAATCAATGCGATGTAGAAGGTTTAGCTTCAAATCCATGCGAAACCAATGATTTAGCTTCAGATACTTGCGATATAAGTGGCATAGCTTCAAATGCAGACGAAACAAACGAGTAGGCTTCAAATCCAAGCGAATCACATGATTTAGCAGCAAATCAATGCGATGTAGAAGGTTCAGTTTCAAATCCATGCGACACAAATGGTTTAGCTACAAATACTTGTGATATACGTTTTTAGATTCAACTGCATGCGCAACAAAGGAATTAGTTTCAAATCCATGCGAAACAAATGGTTTAGCGTCAAATACTTGTGATATACATGATTCAGCTTGAACTGCATGCGAAACAAACGTGTTAGCTTCAAATCCGAGCGAAAGACATGATTTAGCTTCAAATCAATGCGAAGAAGAAGGCTTAGTTTCAAATCCATGCGTCACGAATAGTTTAGCTTCAAATACTTGTTTTATATATGATTTAGCTTTAACTGCATGCGGAACAAACGAGTTAGATTCAAATCCAAGCGGAACACATGATTTAGCTTCAAATCAATGTGAAGAAGAAGGCTTAGCTTCAAATCCATGCGAATCTAATGGTTTAGCTTCAACTACATGTGATATACATGATTTCGCTCCAACTTCATGCGGAACAAATGAGTTAGCTTCAAATACTTGTGATATTCATGATTTAGCTTCAACCGCATGCGAATCAAACGAGTTAGCTTCAAATCCACGCGAAACACATGATTTTGCTTCAAATCCCTGCGAAGTAGAAGGCTAAACATCGATTCCATGCGAAACAAATGGTTTAGCTTCAAATACTTGTGATATACGTGATTTAGCTTCAAATGCATGCGAAACAAACGAGTTTGCTTTAAACCATGCGAAACACATGATTTAGATTCAAATCAATGCGATGTAGAAGGTTTAGCTTCAAATCCATGCGAAACCAATGATTTAGCTTCAGATACTTGTGATATAAGTGACATAGCTTCAAATGCAGACGAAACAGATGATTGAGCTGCAACCACTTGGGATATAGGTGATATAGCTTCAGCTGCATGCGAAACAAACGAGTTAGCTTCAAGTCCATGCGATGTAGAAGGATTAGCTTCAAATCCATGCGAAACAAGTGATTTAGCTTCAAACACTTGGGATATAAGTGATATAGCTTCAAATGCAGACGAAACAAACGATTTAGCTTAAAATCCATGCGAAACACATGATTGAAATGCAAATCAATGCGATGTGGAAGATTTAACTTCAAATAAATGCGAAACAAATGATTTAGAATCAGATACTAGCGATATAATTGATATAGCTGCAAATGCAGACGAAACAAGCGAGATAGCTTCAAATCCATGCGAAACAAATGATTATTCTTCAAATACTTGCGATACAAGTGATATAGCTTCAAATGCAGGCGGAACAAGTTTCCTTCAAATCCATGCGACACAAATGATTTAGCATCAGATACATGCGATATAAGTGATATAGCTTCAAATGCAGGCGAAACTAACGAGTTAGCTTCAAATCCATGCGAAGCACATGATTTAGATTCAAATTCATGAGAAACACGTTTTTTAGTTCCAAATCCGTGCGAAACAAGTGATTTTGATTGAAATACTTGCGAAATTAATGATATAGCTTCAAATGCAGGCGAAACAAACGAGTTAGCTTCAAATCCATGCGAAACACATGATTTAGCTGCAAATCAATGCGATGTAGAAGGTTTTTCTTCAAATCCATGAGACACAAGTGATTTAGATTCAGATACTTGCAATATAAGTGATATAGCTTCAAATGCAGACGAAACAAACAAGTTAGCTTCAAATCCGTGCGAAACGCATGACTTAGCTGCAAATCAATGCGATGTAGAAGGTTTAGTTTCAAATCCATGCGAAACAAATGATTTAGCATCACACACATGGGATTTAACTGATATAGCTTCAAATTCAGGCGAAACAAACGAGTTACCTTCAGAACCATGCGAAACACATGATTTAGCTTAAAAATCATGCGATTTAGAATGTTTAGCTTCAAATCCATGCGAAACAAATGATTGAGCAGCAACTACTTGGGATATAGGTGATATAGCTTCAGCTGCATACGAAACAAACGAGTTAACTTCAAGTCCATGCGATGTAGAAGGATTAGCTTCAAATCCATGCGAAACAAGTGATTTAGCTTCAAACACTTGGGACATAAGTGATATAGCTTCAAATGCAGACGAAACAAACGAGTTAGCTTAAAATCCATGCGAAACACATGATTGAAATGCAAATCAATGCGATGTGGAAGATTTAACTTCAAATAAATGCGAAACAAATGATTTAGAATCAGATACTTGCGATATAAGTGATATAGTATCAAATGCAGGCGAAACGACCGAGTTAGCTTCAAATCCATGCGAAACACATGATTTAGCTGCAAATCAATGCGATGTAGAAGGTTTAGCTTCAAATCCATGCGAAACAAATGATTTAGCATCAGATACTTGCGATATAACTGATATAGCTTCAAATGCAGACGAATCAAACGGGATAGCTTCAAAATCCATGCGATACATATCATTTAGCTTCAAATCGATACGATGTAGAAGCTTTAGCTTCAAATCCATGCGAAACAAATGATTTAGCTTCAAGTCAATGCGATGTAGAAGGTTTAGCTACAAATCCATTAGAAAGAAATGATTTAGCATCATACACATGGGATATAAGTGATATAGCTTCACATGCAGACGAATCAAACGAGTTAGCATAAAATCCATGCAAAACACATGATTTAGCTTCAAATCAATGCGATGTAGAAGGTTTAGCTTCCTATCCATGCGAAACAAATGATTTAGCTTCAGATACTTGCGATATAACTGATATAGCTTCAAATGCAGGGGAAACAAACGAGTTAGCATCAAATCCATGCAAAACACATGATTTAGCTTCAAATCAATGCGATGTAGGAGGATTAGCTTCAAATCCATGCGAAACAAATGATTTAGCATCAGATACTTGCGATATAACTGATATAGCTTCAAATGCAGACGAATCAAACGGGATAACTTCAAAATCCATGCGATACATATCATTTAGCTTCAAATCGATACGATGTAGAAGCTTTAGCTTCAAATCCATGCGAAACAAATGATTTAGCTTCAAATCAATGCGATGTAGAAGGTTTAGCTACAAATCCATTAGAAAGAAATGATTTAGCATCAAACACATGGGATATAAGTGATATAGCTTCACATGCAGACGAATCAAACGAGTTAGCTTCAAAATCCATGCGACACACATCATTTAGCTTTAAATCCATGCGAAGTAGAAGGCTTAGCTTCAAATTCATGCGAAACAAATGATTTAGGTTCAGATACTTGCGATATAACTGATATAGCTTCAAATGCAGGGAAAACAAACGAGTTAGCATAAAATCCATGCAAAACACATGATTTAGCTTCAAATCAAAGCGATGTAGAAGGTATATCTTCAAATCCAAACGAAACACATGATTTATCTTCAAATCAATGCGATGTTGAAGGTATAGATTCAAATCCAAGCGCAACACATGATTTAGCTTCAAATCAATGCGATGTAGAAGGTTAAACTTCAAATCTATACGAAACAAATGATTTAGCTTCAGATACTTGCGATATAAGTGATATAGCATCAAATGCAGGCGAAACGAACGAGTTAGCTTCAAATCCGTGCGAAACGCATGACTTAGCTGCAAATTAATGCGATGTAGAAGGTTTAGTTTCAAATCCATGCGAAACAAATGATTTAGCATCACACACATGGGATTTAAGTGATATAGCTTCAAATTCAGGCGAAACAAACGAGTTACCTTCAGATCCATGCGAAACACATGATTTAGCTTAAAAATCATGCGATTTAGAATGTTTAGCTTCAAATCCATGCGAAACAAATGATTGAGCTGCAACTACTTGGGATATAGGTGATATAGCTTCAGCTGCATGCGAAACAAACGAGTTAGCTTCAAGTCCATGAGATGTGGAAGATTTAACTTCAAATAAATGCGAAACAAATGATTTAGAATCAGATACTTGCGATATTAGCGATATAGCTTCAAATGCAGACGAATCAAACGAGTTAGCTTCAAAATCCATGCTATTCACATCATTTAGATTCAAATCGATGCGATGTAGAAAGCTTAGCTTCAAATCCATGCGAAACAAATGATTTAGCAGCAAATCAATGCGATGTAGAAGGTTTAGCTACAACTCCATGCGAAACACATGATTTAGCTTCAAATCAATGCGATGTAGAAGGTTTAACTTCAAATCAATGCGAAACAAATGATTTAGCTTCAAACACTTGGGATATGAGTGATACTGATTCAATTGCAGACGAAACAAACGAGTTAGCTTCAAATCCGTGCGAAACGCATGACTCAGCTGCAAATCAATGCGATGTAGAAGGTTTAGTTTCAAATCCATGCGAAACAAATGATTGAGCTTCAAACACTTGGGATATAAGTGATATAGCTTCAAATGCAGATGAAACAATCGAGTTAGCATCAAATCCATGCAAAACACATGATTGACCTTCAAATCAATGCTATGTAGAAGGTTCAGCTTCAAAACCATGCGAAACAAATGGTTTATCTTCAAACACTAGGGTTATAAGTGATATAGATTCAAATGCAGACGAATCAAACGGGTTAGCTTCAAAATCCATGTGATACACATGATTTAGCTTCAAATCAATGGGAGGTAGAAGGCTTAGCTTCAAATCCATGCGGAACAAATGATTTAGCTTCAGATACTTGCGATATAAGTGATATAGCTTCAAACGCCGACGAAACAAACGAGTTAGCTTCAAATCCAAGCGATTCACATGATTTATCTTCAAATCAATGCGATTTAGAAGGTTTAGCTTTAAATCCATGCGAAACCAATGATTTAGCTTCAAACGCTTGGGATATAAGTGATATAGCTTCAAATGCAGGCGAAACTAACGAGTTACCTTCAAATCCATACGAAGCACATTATTTAGCTGCAAATCGATGCGATGTAGAAGGTTTAGCTTCAAATCCATGCGAATCAAATGATTTAGTTTCAGATATTTGCGATATAAGTGATATAGCATTAAATGCAGGCGAAACGAACGTGTTAGCTTCAAATCCATGCAAAACACATGATTGAGCTTCAAATCAATGCTATGTAAGAGGTTCAGCTTCAAAACCATGCGACACAAATGATTTAGCTTCAGATACTTGGGATATAAGTGATATAGCTTCAAATGAAGGCGAAACAAACCAGTTAGATTCAAGTCCATGCGAAACACATGATATAGCTTCAAATCAGTGCGACTTCGATGGTTTAGCTTCAAATCCATGCGAAACAAATGATTGAGCTTCAAACACTTGGTATATAGGCTATATAGCTACAAATGCAAGCGAAACAAACCAGATAGCTTCAATTCCACACGAAACACATGATTTAGCTTAAAATTAATGCGAAACACATTTACTAGTTTCAAATCCGTGCGAAACAAGAGATTTTGATTGAAATAATTGCGATATAAATGATATAGCTTCAAATGCGGGGGAAACAAACGAGTTAGCTTCAAATCCATGCAAAACACATGATTAAGCTTCAAATCAATGCGATGTAGAAGGTTTAGCTTCAAATCCATACGAAACAAATGATTTAGCAGCAGATACTTGCGATATAACTGATATAGCTTCAAATGCAGGGGGAACAAACGAGTTAGCATCAAATCCATGCAAAACACATGATTTAGCTTCAAATCAAAGCGATGTAGAAGGTTTAGTTTCAAATCCATGCGACACAAATGGTTTAGCTACAAATACTTGTGATATACGTTTTTAGATTCAACTGCATGCGCAACAAAGGAATTAGCTTCAAATCCACGCGAAATAAATGGTTTAGCGTCAAATACTTGTGATATACATGATTCAGCTTGAACTGCATGCGAAACAAACGTGATAGCTTCAAATCCGAGCGAAAGACATGATTTAGCTTCAAATCAATGCGAAGAAGAAAGCTTAGTTTCAAATCCATGCGACACGAATAGTTTAGCTTCAAATACTTGTTTTATATATGATTTAGCTTTAACTGCATGCGGAACAAACGAGTTGGATTCAAATCCAAGCGGAACACATGATTTAGCCTCAAATCAATGTGCAGAAGAAGGCTTAGCTTCAAATCCATGCGAATCTAATGGTTTAGCTTCAACTACATGTGATATACATGATTTCGCTTCAACTTCATGCGGAACAAATGAGTTAGCTTCAAATACTTGTGATATTCATGATTTAGCTTCAACTTCATGCGAATCAAACGAGTTAGCTTCAAATCCACGCGAAACACATGATTTTGCTTCAAATCACAGCGAAGTAGAAGGCTAAACATCGATTCCATGCGAAACAAATGGTTTAGCTTCAAATACTTGTGATATACGTGATTTAGCTTCAAATGCATGCGAAACAAACGAGTTTGCTTTAAACCATGCGAAACACATGATTTAGATTCAAATCAATGCGATGTAGAAGGTTTAGCTTCAAATCCATGCGAAACCAATGATTTAGCTTCAGATACTTGTGATATAAGTGACATAGCTTCAAATGCAGACGAAACAGATGATTGAGCAGCAACCACTTGGGATATAGGTGATATAGCTTCAGCTGCATGCGAAACAAACGAGTTAGCTTCAAGTCCATGCGATGTAGAAGGATTAGCTTCAAATCCATGCGAAACAAGTGATTTAGATTCAAACACTTGGGATATAAGTGATATAGCTTCAAATGCAGACGAAACAAACGAGTTAGCTTAAAATCCAAGCGAAACACATGATTGAAATGCAAATCAATGCGATGTGGAAGATTTAACTTCAAATAAATGCGAAACAAATGATTTAGAATCAGATACTAGCGATATAATTGATATAGCTGCAAATGCAGACGAAACGAGCGAGTTACCTTCAAATCCATACGAAGCACATTATTTAGCTGCAAATCGATGCGATGTAGAAGGTTTAGCTTCAAATCCATGCGAATCAAATGATTTAGTTTCAGATATTTGCGATATAAGTGATATAGCATTAAATGCAGGCGAAACGAACGTGTTAGCTTCAAATCCATGCAAAACACATGATTGAGCTTCAAATCAATGCTATGTAAGAGGTTCAGCTTCAAAACCATGCGACACAAATGATTTAGCTTCAGATACTTGGGATATAAGTGATATAGCTTCAAATGAAGGCGAAACAAACCAGTTAGATTCAAGTCCATGCGAAACACATGATATAGCTTCAAATCAGTGCGACTTCGATGGTTTAGCTTCAAATCCATGCGAAACAAATGATTGAGCTTCAAACACTTGGTATATAGGCTATATAGCTACAAATGCAAGCGAAACAAACCAGATAGCTTCAATTCCACACGAAACACATGATTTAGCTTAAAATTAATGCGAAACACATTTACTAGTTTCAAATCCGTGCGAAACAAGAGATTTTGATTGAAATAATTGCGATATAAATGATATAGCTTCAAATGCGGGGGAAACAAACGAGTTAGCTTCAAATCCATGCAAAACACATGATTAAGCTTCAAATCAATGCGATGTAGAAGGTTTAGCTTCAAATCCATACGAAACAAATGATTTAGCAGCAGATACTTGCGATATAACTGATATAGCTTCAAATGCAGGGGGAACAAACGAGTTAGCATCAAATCCATGCAAAACACATGATTTAGCTTCAAATCAAAGCGATGTAGAAGGTTTAGTTTCAAATCCATGCGACACAAATGGTTTAGCTACAAATACTTGTGATATACGTTTTTAGATTCAACTGCATGCGCAACAAAGGAATTAGCTTCAAATCCACGCGAAATAAATGGTTTAGCGTCAAATACTTGTGATATACATGATTCAGCTTGAACTGCATGCGAAACAAACGTGATAGCTTCAAATCCGAGCGAAAGACATGATTTAGCTTCAAATCAATGCGAAGAAGAAAGCTTAGTTTCAAATCCATGCGACACGAATAGTTTAGCTTCAAATACTTGTTTTATATATGATTTAGCTTTAACTGCATGCGGAACAAACGAGTTGGATTCAAATCCAAGCGGAACACATGATTTAGCCTCAAATCAATGTGCAGAAGAAGGCTTAGCTTCAAATCCATGCGAATCTAATGGTTTAGCTTCAACTACATGTGATATACATGATTTCGCTTCAACTTCATGCGGAACAAATGAGTTAGCTTCAAATACTTGTGATATTCATGATTTAGCTTCAACTTCATGCGAATCAAACGAGTTAGCTTCAAATCCACGCGAAACACATGATTTTGCTTCAAATCACAGCGAAGTAGAAGGCTAAACATCGATTCCATGCGAAACAAATGGTTTAGCTTCAAATACTTGTGATATACGTGATTTAGCTTCAAATGCATGCGAAACAAACGAGTTTGCTTTAAACCATGCGAAACACATGATTTAGATTCAAATCAATGCGATGTAGAAGGTTTAGCTTCAAATCCATGCGAAACCAATGATTTAGCTTCAGATACTTGTGATATAAGTGACATAGCTTCAAATGCAGACGAAACAGATGATTGAGCAGCAACCACTTGGGATATAGGTGATATAGCTTCAGCTGCATGCGAAACAAACGAGTTAGCTTCAAGTCCATGCGATGTAGAAGGATTAGCTTCAAATCCATGCGAAACAAGTGATTTAGATTCAAACACTTGGGATATAAGTGATATAGCTTCAAATGCAGACGAAACAAACGAGTTAGCTTAAAATCCAAGCGAAACACATGATTGAAATGCAAATCAATGCGATGTGGAAGATTTAACTTCAAATAAATGCGAAACAAATGATTTAGAATCAGATACTAGCGATATAATTGATATAGCTGCAAATGCAGACGAAACGAGCGAGATAGCTTCAAATCCATGCGAAACAAATGATTATTCTTCAAATTACTTGCGATACAAGTGATATAGCTTCATATGCAGGCGGAACAAGTTTCCTTCAAATCCATGCGACACAAATGATTTAGCATCAGATACATGCGATATAAGTGATATAGCTTCAAATGCAGGCGAAACTAACGAGTTAGCTTCAAATCCATGCGAAGCACATGATTTAGATTCAAATTCATGAGAAACACGTTTTTAGTTCCAAATCCGTGCGAAACAAGTGATTTTGATTGAAATACTTGCGAAATTAATGATATAGCTTCAAATGCAGGCGAAACAAACGAGTTAGCTTCAAATCCATACAAAACACATGATTAAGCTTCAACTCAATGCGATGTAGAAGGTTTAGCTTCAAATCCATGCGATACAAATGATTTAGAATCAGATACTTGCGATTTAAGTGATATAGCTTCAAATGCAGACGAAACAAACGAGATAGCTTCAAATCCGTGCGAAACGCATGACTTAGCTGCAAATCAATGCGATGTAGAAGGTTTAGTTTCAAATCCATGCGAAACAAATGATTTAGCATCAAACACATGGGATTTAAGTGATATCGCTTCAAATTCAGACGAAACAAACGAGTTACCTTCAGATCATGCGAAACACATGATTTAGCTTAAAAAATCATGCGATTTAGAATGATTAGCTTCAAATACATGCGAAACAAATGATTGAGCTGCAACTACTTGGGATATAGGTGATATAGCTTCAGCTGCATGCGAAACAAACGAGTTAGCTCAAAATCCATGCGAAACACATGATTGAAATGCAAATCAATGCGATGTGGAAGATTTAACTTCAAATAAATGCGAAACAAATGATTTAGAATCAGATACTTGCGATATTAGCGATATAGATTCAAATGCGGACGAAACAATCGAGTTAGCATCAAATCCATGCAAAACACATGATTGAGCTTCAAATCAATGCTATGTAAGAGGTTCAGCTCAAACCATGCGACACAAATGATTTAGCTTCAGATACATGGGATATAAGTGATTAATTCAAATGGAGGCGAAACAAACCAGTTAGATTCAAGTCCATGCGAAACACATGATACAGCTTCAAATCAGTGCGACTTCGATGGTTTAGCTTCAAATCCATGCGAAACAAATGATCTGAGCTTCAAACACTTGGTATATAGGCTATATAGCTACAAATGCAAGCGAAACAAACCAGATAGCTTCAATTCCACTCGAAACACATGATTTAGCTTAAAATTAATGCGAAAACACATTTACTAGTTTCAAATCCGTGCGAAACAAGAGATTTTGATTGAAATAATTGCGATATAAATGATATAGCTTCAAATGCGGGGGAAACAAACGAGTTAGCTTCAAATCCATGCAAAACACATGATTAAGCTTCAAATCAATGCGATGTAGAAGGTTTAGCTTCAAATCCATACGAAACAATGATTTAGCAGCAGATACTTGCGATATAACTGATATAGCTTCAAATGCAGGGGGAACAAACAAGTTAGCATCAAATCCATGCAAAACACATGATTTAGCTTCAAATCAAAGCGATGTAGAAGGTATAGCTTCAAATCCAAGCGAAACACATGATTTAGCTTCAAATCAATGCGATGTAGAAGGTTTAGCTTGAAATCCATGCGAAACAAATGATTTAGGTTCAGATACTTGCGATATAAGTGATATAGCTTCAAATGCAGGAGAAACAAACGAGTTAGCATCAAATCCATGCAAAAAACATGATTTAGTTTCGAATCAATGCGGCGTAGACGGTTTAGCTTCAAATCCAATCGAAACACATGATTTAGCTTCAAATCAATGCGATGTAGAAGGCTTAGCTTCAAATCCATTCGAAACAAATGATTTAGCATCAAACACTTGGGGTATAAGTGATATAGCTTCAAATGCAGGGGAAACAAACGAGTAGCATAAAATCCATGCAAAACACATGATTTAGCTTCAAATCAATGCGATGTAGAAGGTTTAGCTTCCTATCCATGCGAAACAAATTATTTAGCTTCAGATACTTGCGATATAACTGATATAGCTTCAAATGCAGGGGAAACAAACGAGTTAGCATCAAATCCATGCAAAACACATGATTTAGCTTCAAATCAATGCGATGTAGGAGGATTAGCTCCAAATCCATGCGAAACAAATGATTTCACAGCAGATACTTGCGATATAACTGATATAGCTTCAAATGCAGGGGGAACAAACGAGTTAGCATCAAATCCATGCAAAACACATGATTTAGCTTCAAATCAAAGCGATGTAGAAGGTATAGCTTCAAATCCAAGCAAAACACATGATTTAGCTTCAAATCAATGCGATGTAGAAGGTTTAGCTTCAAATCCATGCGAAACAAATGGTTTAGCTTCAAACACTTGCGATATAAGTGATATAGCATCAAATGCAGGCGAAACGAACGAGTTAGCTTCAAATCCATGCGAAACACATGATTTAGCTGCAAATCAATGCGATGTAGAAGGTTTAGCTTCAAATCCATGCGATACACATCATTTAGCTTTAAATCCATGCGAAGTAGTAGGCTTAGCTTCAAATCCATGCGAAGCAAATGATTTAGCATCAGATACTTGCGATATAACTGATATAGTTTCAAATGCAGGGGAAACAAACGAGTTAGCATAAAATCCATGCAAAACACATGATTTAGCTTCAAATCAATGCGATGTAGAAGGTTTAGCTTCCTATCCATGCGAAAACAAATTATTTAGCTCAGATACTTGCGATATAACTGATATAGCTTCAAATGCAGGGGAAACAAACGAGTTAGCATCAAATCCATGCGAAACACATGATTTAGCTTCAAATCAATGCGATGTAGAAGGTTAAACTTCAAATCTATACGAAACAAATGATTTAGGTTCAGATACTTGCGATATAACTGATATAGCTTCAAATGCAGGGGAAACAAACGAGTTAGCACTAAAATCCATGCAAAACACATGATTTAGCTTCAAATCAAAGCGATGTAGAAGGTATATCTTCAAATCCAAACGAAACACATGATTTATCTTCAAATCAATGCGATGTTGAAGGTATAGATTCAAATCCAAGCGCAACACATGATTTAGCTTCAAATCAATGCGATGTAGAAGGTTAAACTTCAAATCTATACGAAACAAATGATTTAGCTTCAGATACTTGCGATATAAGTGATATAGCATCAAATGCAGGCGAAACGACCGAGTTAGCTTCAAATCCATGCGAAACACATGATTTAGCTGCAAATCAATGCGATGTAGAAGGTTTAGCTTCAAATCCATGCGATACACATCATTTAGCTTTAAATCCATGCGAAGTAGTAGGCTTAGCTTCAAATCCATGCGAAGCAAATGATTTAGCATCAGATACTTGCGATATAACTGATATAGTTTCCAATGCAGGGGAAACAAACGAGTTAGCATCAATTCCATGCAAAACACATGATTTAGCTTCAAATCAAAGCGATGTAGAAGGTATATCTTCAAATCCAAACTAAACACATGATTTATCTTCAAATCAATGCGATGTTGAAGGTATAGATTCAAATCCAAGCGCAACACATGATTTAGCTTCAAATCCATGCGAAACAAATGATTTACCTACAAACACTTGGGATATAAGTGATATAGCAGGAAATGCAGACTAATCAAAAGGGGAAGCTCCAAAATCCATGCGATACATATCATTTAACTTCAAATCAATGGGAAGTAGAAGGCTTAGCTTCAAATCCATGCGGAACAAATGATTTAGCTTCAGATACTTGCGATATAAGTGATATAGCTTCAAACGCCGACGAAACAAACGAGTTAGCTTCAAATCCAAGCGAATCACATGATTTATCTTCAAATCAATGCGATTTAGAAGGTTTAGCTTTAAATCCATGCGAAACCAATGATTTAGGTTCAGATACTTGCTATATAACTGATATAGCTTCAAATGCAGGGGAAACAAACGAGTTAGCATAAAATGCATGCAAAACACATGATTTAGCTTCAAATCAAAGCGATGTAGAAGGTATATCTTCAAATCCAAACGAAACACATGATTTATCTTCAAATCAATGCGATGTTGAAGGTATAGATTCAAATCCAAGCGCAACACATGATTTAGCTTCAAATCAATGCGATGTAGAAGGTTAAACTTCAAATCTATACGAAACAAATGATTTAGCCTCAGATACTTGCGATATAAGTGACATAGCAGGAAATGCAGACTAATCAAACGGGGAAGCTCCAAAATCCATGCGATACATATCATTTAACTTCAAATCGATTCGAAGTAGAAGGCTTAGCTTCAAATCCATGCGAAACAAATGATTTAGGTTCAGATACTTGCGATACATTGATATTTCTCCAAATGCAGGCGAAACTAACAAGTTACCTTCAAATCCATGCGAAACAATGATCTAGCTTCAAACACTTGGGATATAAGTGATATAGCTTCAAATGCAGACGAAACAAACGAGTTATCTTCAAAGCCAAGCGAATTAACATCACTTAGCTTCAAATCAATGCGATTTAGAAGGTTTAGCTTCAAATCCATGCGAAACACATGATTTAGCTGCAAATCAATGCGATGTAGAAGGTTTAGCTTCAAATCCATGCGACACAAATGATTTAGCATCAGATACTGGCGATATAACTGATATAGCTTCAAATGCAGGGGAAACAAACGAGTTATCATAAAATCCATGCAAAACACATGATTTAGCTGCAAATGAATGCGATGTAGATGGTTTAGCTTCAAGTCCATGCGAAACAAATGATTTAGCATCAGATACTTGCCATATAACTGATATAGCTTCAAATGCAGGGGAAACAAACGAGTTAGCATAAAATCCATGCAAAACAACTGATTTAGCTTCAAATCAATGCGATGTAAAGGATTAGCTTCAAATCCATGCGAAACAAATGATGTAGCTTCAAACAATTGTGATATAAGTGATATAGCTGCAAATGCAGACGAATCAAACGGGATAGTTTCAAAATCCATGCGATACATATCATTTAGCTTCAAATCGATACGATGTAGTAGGTTTAGCTTCAAATCCATGCGAAACAAATGATTTAGCTTCAAACACTTGCGATATAAGTGATATAGCATCAAATGCAGGCGAAACGAACGAGTTAGCTTCAAATCCATGTGAAACACATGATTTAGCTGTAAATCAATGCGATGTAGAAGGTTTAGCTTCAAATCCATGCGAAACAAATGATTTAGCATCAGATACTGGCGATATAACTGATATAGCTTCAATGCAGGGGAAACAAACGAGTTATCATAAAATCCATGCAAAACACATGATTTAGCTGCAAATGAATGCGATGTAGATGGTTTAGCTTCAAGTCCATGCGAAACAAATGATTTAGCATCAGATACTTGCCATATAACTGATATAGCTTCAAATGCAGGGGAAACAAACGAGTTAGCATAAAATCCATGCAAAACAACTGATTTAGCTTCAAATCAATGCGATGTAGAAGGATTAGCTTCAAATCCATGCGAAACAAATGATGTAGCTTCAAACAATTGTGATATAAGTGATATAGCTGCAAATGCAGACGAATCAAACGGGATAGTTTCAAAATCCATGCGATACATATCATTTAGCTTCAAATCGATACGATGTAGTAGGTTTAGCTTCAAATCCATGCGAAACAAATGATTTAGCTTCAAACACTTGCGATATAAGTGATATAGCATCAATGCAGGCGAAACGAACGAGTTAGCTTCAAATCCATGTGAAACACATGATTTAGCTGTAAATCAATGCGATGTAGAAGGTTTAGCTTCAAATCCATGCGAAACAAATGATTTAGCATCAGATACTGGCGATATAACTGATATAGCTTCAAATGCAGGGGAAACAAACGAGTTATCATAAAATCCATGCAAAACACATGATTTAGCTGCAAATGAATGCGATGTAGATGGTTAGCTTCAAGTCCATGCGAAACAAATGATTTAGCATCAGATACTTGCCATATAACTGACATAGCTTCAAATGCAGGGAAAAAACGAGTTAGCATAAAAACCATGCAAAACACATGATTTAGCTGCAAATCAATGCGAAGTAGAAGGCTTAGTGTCAAATTCATGCGAAACAAATGATATAGCTTCAAATCAATACGATGTAGAAGGTTTAGCTTCAAATCCATGCGAAACAAATGATTTATCTTCAGATACTTGCGATATAAGTGATATAGCATCCAACGCACGCGAAACGAAGGAGTTAGCTTCAAATCCATGCGAAACACATTATTTAGATTTACATCCATGCGATGTAGAAGGTTTAGCTTCAAATCCATGCGAAACAAATGATTTAGGTTCAGATACTTGCGATATAACTGATATAGTTTCAAATGCAGGTGAAACAAACGAGTTAGCCTCAAATCCATGCAAAACACATGATTAAGCTTCAAATCAAAGCAATGTAGAAGTATAGTTTCAAATCCAATCGAAATACATGATGTAGCTTCAAATCAATGCGATGTAGAAGGTTTAGCTTCAAATCCATGCGACTCAAATGATTTAGCATCAAACACTTGGGGTATAAGTGATATAGCTTCAAATGCAGGCGAAACTAACGAGTTAGCTTCAAATCCATGCGAAACACATGATTTAGCTGTAAATCAATGCGATGTAGAAGGTATAGTTTCAAATCCAATCGAAATACATGATTTAGCTTCAAATCATGCGATGTAGAAGGTTTAGCTTCAAATCCATGCGAAACAAAATGATTTAGCATCAAACACTTGGGGTATAAGTGATATAGCTTCAAATGCAGGCGAAACTAACGAGTTAGCTTCAAATCCATGCGAAACACATGATTTAGCTGTAAATCAATGCGATGTAGAAGGTTTAGCTTCAAATCCATGCGAAAAAAAAAAATTAAGCATCAGAAACTTGTGATATAACTGATATAGCTTCAAATGCAGGGGAAACAAACGAGTTAGCATAAAATCCATGAAAAACACATGATTTAGCTTCAAATCAATGCGATGTAGAAGGTTTTGCTTCCTATCCATGCGAAACAAATGATTTAGCTTCAGATACTTGCGATATAACTGATATAGCTTCAAATGCAGGGGAAACAAACGAGTTAGCATCAAATCCATGCAAAACACATGATTTAGCTTCAAATCAATGCGATGTAGAAGGATTAGCTTCAAATCCATGCGAAACAAATGATTTAGCATCAGATACTTGCCATATAACTGATATAGCTTCAAATGCAGGGGGAACAAACGAGTTAGCATCAAATCCATGCAAAACACATGATTTTGCTTCAAATCAATTCGATGTAGAAGGTTTAGCTTCAAATCCATGCGAAACAAATGATTTAGCTTCAGATACTGGCGATATAACTGATATAGCTTCAAATGCAGGGGAAACAAACAAGTTAGAATCTATCCGTGCAAAACACATGATTTAGCTTGAAATCAAAGCGATGTAGAAGGTATAGCATCAAATCCAAGCGAAACACATGATTTAGCTTCAAATCAATACGCTGTAGAAGGTTTAGATTCAAATCCATGCGAAACAAATGATTTAGCATCAAACACTTGTGATATAAGTGATATAGCTGCAAATGCAGACGAATCAAACGGGATAGCTTCAAAATCCATGCGATACATATCATTTAGCTTGAAATCGATCCGACGTAGAAGGTTTAGCTTCAAATCCATGCGAAACAAATGATTTAGCATCAAATCAATGCGATGTAGAAGGTTTAGCTACAAATCCATGCGAAAGAAATGATTTAGCATCAAACATTTGGGATATAAGTGATATAGCTTCAAATGCAGACGAATCAAACGGGATAGCTTCAAAATCCATGCCATACATATCATTTAGCTTGAAATCGATACGATGTAGAAGGCTTAGCTTCAAATCCTCCATGCGAAACAAGTGATCTAAGTTCAGATACATGCGACATATTGATTTAGCTTCAAATGCAGGCAAAACTAACGAGTTAGCTTCAAATCCATGCGAAACACATCATTTAGCTTTAAATCCATGCGAAGTAGAAGGCTTAGCATCAAATTCATGCGAAACAAATGATTTAGGTTCAGATACTTGCGATATAAGTGATATAGCTTCAAATGCAGGAGAAACAAACGAGTTAGCATCAAATCCATGCAAAAAACATGATTTAGCTGCAAATCAATGCGATGTAGAAGGTTTAGCTTTAAATCCATGCGAAACAAATGATTTAGCATCAGAACTTGCGATATAACTGATATAGCTTCAAATGCAGGGGAAACAAACGAGTTAGCATAAAATCCATGCAAAACACATGATTTAGCTTCAAATCAATGCGATGTAGAAGGTTTAGCTTCCTATCCATGCGAAACAAATGATTTAGCTTCAGATACTTGCGATATAACTGATATAGCTTCAAATGCAGGGGAAACAAACGAGTTAGCATCAATCCATGCAAAACACATGATTTAGCTTCAAATCAATGCGATGTAGAAGGAGTAGCTTCAAATCCATGCGAAACAAATGATTTAGCATCAGATACTTGCGATATAACTGATATAGCTTCAAATGCAGGGGAACAAACGAGTTAGCATCAAATCCATGCAAAACACATGATATTGCTTCAAATCAATGCGATGTAGAAGGTTTAGCTTCCTATCCATGCGAAACAAATGATTTAGCTTCAGATACTTGCGATATAACTGATATAGCTTCAAATGCAGGGGAAACAAACGAGTTAGCATCAAATCCATGCAAAACACTTGATTTAGCTTCAAATCAATGCGATGTAGGAGGATTAGCTTCAAATCCATGCGAAACAAATGATTTCACAGCAGATACTTGCGATATAACTGATATAGCTTCAAATGCAGGGGGAACAAACGAGTTAGCATCAAATCCATGCAAACACATGATTTAGCTTCAAATCAAAGCGATGTAGAAGGTATAGCTTCAAATCCAAGCAAAACACATGATTTAGCTTCAAATCAATGCGATGTAGAAGGTTTAGCTTCAAATCCATGCGAAACAAATGATTTAGCTTCAAAACACTTGTGATATAAGTGATATAGCATCAAATGCAGGCGAAACGAACGAGTTAGCTTCACATCCATGCGAAACACATGATTTAGCTTCAAATCAATGCGATGTGGAAGGTTAAACTTCAAATCTATACGAAACAAATGATTTAGGTTCAGATACTTGCGATATAACTGATATAGCTTCAAATGCAGGGGAAACAAACGAGTTAGCATAAAATCCATGCAAAACACATGATTTAGCTTCAAATCAAAGCGATGTAGAAGGTATATCTTCAAATCCAAACGAAACACATGATTTATCTTCAAATCAATGCGATGTTGAAGGTATAGATTCAAATCCAAGCGCAACACATGATTTAGCTTCAAATCAATGCCATGTAGAAGGTTAAACTTCAAATCTATACGAAACAAATGATTTAGCTTCAGATACTTGCGATATAAGTGATATAGCATCAAATGCATGCGAAACGACCGAGTTAGCTTCAAATCCATGCGAAACACATGATTTAGCTGCAAATCAATGCGATGTAGAAGGTATAGCTTCAAATCCATGCGATACACATCATTTAGCTTTAAATCCATGCGAAGTAGTAGGCTTAGCTTCAAATCCATGCGAAGCAAATGATTTAGCATCAGATACTTGCGATATAACTGATATAGTTTCAAATGCAGGGGAAACAAACGAGTTAGCATCAATTCCATGCAAAACACATGATTTAGCTTCAAATCAAAGCGATGTAGAAGGTATATCTTCAAATCCAAACTAAACACATGATTTATCTTCAAATCAATGCGATGTTGAAGGTATAGATTCAAATCCAAGCGCAACACATGATTTAGCTTCAAATCCATGCGAAACAAATGATTTACCTACAAACACTTGGGATATAAGTGATATAGCAGGAAATGCAGACTAATCAAACGGGGAAGCTCCAAAATCCATGCGATACATATCATTTAACTTCAAATCAATGGGAAGTAGAAGGCTTAGCTTCAAATCCATGCGGAACAAATGATTTAGCTTCAGATACTTGCGATATAAGTGATATAGCTTCAAACGCCGACGAAACAAACGAGTTAGCTTCAAATCCAAGCGAATCACATGATTTATCTTCAAATCAATGCGATTTAGAAGGTTTAGCTTTAAATCCATGCGAAACCAATGATTTGGGTTCAGATACTTGCTATATAACTGATATAGCTTCAAATGCAGGGGAAACAAACGAGTTAGCATAAAATGCATGCAAAACACATGATTTAGCTTCAAATCAAAGCGATGTAGAAGGTATATCTTCAAATCCAAACGAAACACATGATTTATCTTCAAATCAATGCGATGTTGAAGGTATAGATTCAAATCCAAGCGCAACACATGATTTAGCTTCAAATCAATGCGATGTAGAAGGTTAAACTTCAAATCTATACGAAACAAATGATTTAGCCTCAGATACTTGCGATATAAGTGATATAGCAGGAAATGCAGACTAATCAAACGGGGAAGCTCCAAAATCCATGCGATACACATCATTTAACTTCAAATCGATTCGAAGTAGAAGGCTTAGCTTCAAATCCATGCGAAACAAATGATTTAGGTTCAGATACTTGCGATACATTGATATTTCTCCAAATGCAGGCGAAACTAACAAGTTACCTTCAAATCCATGCGAAACAATGATCTAGCTTCAAACACTTGGGATATAAGTGATATAGCTTCAAATGCAGACGAAACAAACGAGTTATCTTCAAAGCCAAGCGAATAACATCACTTAGCTTCAAATCAATGCGATTTAGAAGGTTTAGCTTCAAATCCATGCAAAACACATGATTTAGCTTCAAATCAAAGCGATGTAGAAGGTATAGCTTCAAATCCAAGCAAAACACATGATTTAGCTTCAAATCAATGCGATGTAGAAGGTTTAGCTTCAAATCCATGCGAAACAAATGATTTAGCTTCAAACACTTGTGATATAAGTGATATAGCATCAAATGCAGGCGAAACGAACGAGTTAGCTTCACATCCATGCGAAACACATGATTTAGCTTCAAATCAATGCGATGTAGAAGGTTAAACTTCAAATCTATACGAAACAAATGATTTAGGTTCAGATACTTGCGATATAACTGATATAGCTTCAAATGCAGGGGAAACAAACGAGTTAGCATAAAATCCATGCCAAACACATGATTTAGCTTCAAATCAAGCGATGTAGAAGGTATATCTTCAAATCCAAACGAAACACATGATTTATCTTCAAATCAATGCGATGTTGAAGGTATAGATTCAAATCCAAGCGCAACACATGATTTAGCTTCAAATCAATGCCATGTAGAAGGTTAAACTTCAAATCTATACGAAACAAATGATTTAGCTTCAGATACTTGCGATATAAGTGATATAGCATCAAATGCATGCGAAACGACCGAGTTAGCTTCAAATCCATGCGAAACACATGATTTAGCTGCAAATCAATGCGATGTAGAAGGTATAGCTTCAAATCCATGCGATACACATCATTTAGCTTTAAATCCATGCGAAGTAGTAGGCTTAGCTTCAAATCCATGCGAAGCAAATGATTTAGCATCAGATACTTGCGATATAACTGATATAGTTTCAAATGCAGGGGAAACAAACGAGTTAGCATCAATTCCATGCAAAACACATGATTTAGCTTCAAATCAAAGCGATGTAGAAGGTATATCTTCAAATCCAAACTAAACACATGATTTATCTTCAAATCAATGCGATGTTGAAGGTATAGATTCAAATCCAAGCGCAACACATGATTTAGCTTCAAATCCATGCGAAACAAATGATTTACCTACAAACACTTGGGATATAAGTGATATAGCAGGAAATGCAGACTAATCAAACGGGGAAGCTCCAAAATCCATGCGATACATATCATTTAACTTCAAATCAATGGGAAGTAGAAGGCTTAGCTTCAAATCCATGCGGAACAAATGATTTAGCTTCAGATACTTGCGATATAAGTGATATAGCTTCAAACGCCGACGAAACAAACGAGTTAGCTTCAAATCCAAGCGAATCACATGATTTATCTTCAAATCAATGCGAAAATTTAGAAGGTTTAGCTTTAAATCCATGCGAAACCAATGATTTAGGTTCAGATACTTGCTATATAACTGATATAGCTTCAAATGCAGGGGAAACAAACGAGTTAGCATAAAATGCATGCAAAACACATGATTTAGCTTCAAATCAAAGCGATGTAGAAGGTATATCTTCAAATCCAAACGAAACACATGATTTATCTTCAAATCAATGCGATGTTGAAGGTATAGATTCAAATCCAAGCGCAACACATGATTTAGCTTCAAATCAATGCGATGTAGAAGGTTAAACTTCAAATCTATACGAAACAAATGATTTAGCCTCAGATACTTGCGATATAAGTGATATAGCAGGAAATGCAGACTAATCAAACGGGGAAGCTCCAAAATCCATGCGATACACATCATTTAACTTCAAATCGATTCGAAGTAGAAGGCTTAGCTTCAAATCCATGCGAAACAAATGATTTAGGTTCAGATACTTGCGATACATTGATATTTCTCCAAATGCAGGCGAAACTAACAAGTTACCTTCGAAATCCATGCGAAACAATGATCTAGCTTCAAACACTTGGGATATAAGTGATATAGCTTCAAATGCAGACGAAACAAACGAGTTATCTTCAAAGCCAAGCGAATAACATCACTTAGCTTCAAATCAATGCGATTTAGAAGGTTTAGCTTCAAATCCATGCGAAACACATGATTTAGCTGCAAATCAATGCGATGTAGAAGGTTTAGCTTCAAATCCATGCGACACAAATGATTTAGCATCAGATACTGGC